>NC_133123.1:231133849-231310832 GCF_033568475.1 Henckelia pumila
TATGTGTTCTATTTAAAAGCATGAGATTATATGTATGTTATACTAAACGTGAAGGTCAAATTTTCAAGTTTTTCAAGTTTAAACGAGATTTACTACGAGTTTAAACGCAAAAAACGTTTTCAACTTTTATTAAAATTTTAATTATATTAATTAAAATAATAAATAAAATGAAAAATTACCATTAAATTTAATATTAAATGAATAAATTTCAAGTTCTTAAAAACATAAAAGTATTTTAAAATTATATTAATTAATAGTTTCCTACATATCTAAAAAATAATATAATAAAAATACTTCTCATTATCAATTAATAATATGTTCTAAAAAGCGCGAAACTCATCGAAGCGTGAAAGTAAGCAAGCGTATTATGTGGTATTAATGCGATGATAGGGATCGTATACGGGTGTGTAGAAGGGGGTGAATACACACTTTTAAAAACATTTTGAGTTACAATAGCTCGATTCTTGAAATATTGAGCACCGATGAATTAAATCGAGTTTGTTTCCAACAAAGCGGAAGACACTCGAAATAATCCTTCGTAAAAAACCGATTCAACATTTTATAAGCCATTTTAAAAGGAAAATTTTTGCCAGTTGGAAGATGAAAACCGTTTAGTTGAAGCATTTTATCAAACACTTTGAATTCAACATTTAGGTTTTTTTATCAAAACACATAAAATGCTTCAACACTGCAATCCAAAACAGTAGCAATGGAATAAATGCAAGAAATTAAAGAGACACGTATTTGTTTATGGATGTTCGGAGATTTCAACAACTCCTACGTCATCCCTTCTTCCTCCTCGGAAGGGAATCCACTAGAAGAATTTGATTGATACAAAAGCAATTTGTACAAACTCATTCCGGTTTAGGACTTACCCACTGCCTAAAAAAGAACTCCTAGCCACCACTCGATTGTAGGTCGCAACCTCCCAATCCGCTGAATAATGATTATGTCTTTATGCCAAGACTACAAACACAATCTTTAAAGTCATTTGTTGTAAAGGTTTCACTCAAATAATCTAATGAAATACATCACTTTTTTATATGTGAGCTGAGTTGGGTTCTCTTCAAATGATATACAAAAGATTTCAGACAAGGGAAGAGTGTTCTGAAAACTTGGTTTTGGTGTGAAGGACTTAACATATCACGCTCAAGGATTTTGATGTGTTCTTCACATTTGGGTTTTGCTCTCAACTTGCTGATTTCTTCTAGAAGGCTGCCCATGCTTTTATTCTCCATCAAAAGATGTGTTTGAACTCCAAGATGTTATATTTATAGGCTTCAAGAGTGAGATAGCCGTTAGACACAGAAATAGAGTCGTTAGAATGTTTTTGCTACTGTTTCTGTACTTTTTCTAGAGCTAAACTGAATTTCACCAAAATGGTCTTAAGAGAAAATGATCTTGCTAAACTGAACTTTGAGTGCGAAACTGGACTTGGAGTGCTTTGGGTGCTGTAGCAGTTGACCAAACTTCAGTTTCACAATAGTTGAGCAAGCTTCAGTTTCGTAGCACTTTGGTGAGGTAAACTGAATTGCTAAGCTGATTGCCGTTTTGCATGATTCGTTTGAGATCTGGGCAAAGTGATGAATACAAAAAGTTGTAGCCCTTAGTCTTAGATTTCCAACTCCACCAGAATCAATGAATTTTGAGTTCATATGCAAAAGTTATGCTCGAAATTACCATCGCTGCTCAAAATAGGTTTAGCACAGTAGAATCAGTTCAGTGCATCCGGGTATAGTTTAGTGCTATATCTCTTGATCCGTTGAATTTCTGGGCAAAGTGATAAACATTAAAGTTTGTATCCCTTCATCTTATATTTTCACAGAATTAAAGAATCACTCAATTTGGATTTCATATGCAAAAGTTATGCTTAATATACCAGACTATTCTAGAAATTTTGCTCTGGCATAATTTCTGTTCCGAACCAGTAATTTCAAAGCAGTTTAGAATCTAATTAGAATCCGATAATTCAGTCTTCGACCTGTGAATATGATTTGTATATCATTGTCTTATATTTTCAACGCATGGTGAATAGTTCCATATTGATAATTGAGCTTGCAAGATAAGGCCAAAATACCAGAACTGCTCGAGGTAAACTGCTTCTGTATTTCTGCTAAACTGATCAGATTTAGTTTGGTATTGCCGATGTCAGGGTAGTATAGATAACTTCCGTTTTTGTTCAACTAACGTGAAATACAATATGTTTCAAATTGAGTTTGTTGCAGACAATGTTGGCAGATAATCTTTGAATCTCTGATCTAGGGAGGGATATCATCCAAAAAGTTTGAGCTTGCCAGAGATTCATGTTATTTCTAACTTGGAGTTTTGGCTTCCAACTTGTGTTATCAAATTCACACTTTGAGTAAATAGGTTAGAAACACAATAACAAGTTTTGTTATCATCAAAATCAAGATTTCTTGTTAGTCCAAAAACCAAACATACAAGCTTAAACATAAAATTTTAATATCTAACACAAAGTAATGGAGTAAATAATGCCTAAATATAATAAATTTAACTACATGGCATTGATTTTTTTGCCAAAGTCTAATTCACTTTATTATATCATACATATAATATCAATTATAATTAAACTACAAACTCATTTTAACTAGACTGATTTTTTAAATTATTAGTATTATTATTCTTCAATATGTACTGCATATACTCATCATTGGTACACTTAACTATCAAAGATTGTACAATTTTTACAATGCTAGCATTACTTACTAATAAATTTGATTAATTCATGTTCTCTTCTTCGGTTTATTAATCAATTTTGGTATTTTAAAAAAATTGCTGTTAAGTGTATTTAATGATACTTAATATGATCAACCTGTGTGTGACCGTTTTTATCCGTATACGAGTTTTTTTTTTAGTTTTTAGCCGATAGGGGGTTTTTCGGGGGTTTATTTTTGGAGAAAGTTTCAAGTTTAATACGAGGATTAAACGTGGTTTAATTAAATTTTTTAGAACACTGCTAAATTGTATGTTATATTCTTTGTATTATATATTGCTTCTTTGTTTTTAGAGGTATGACAGATTTTGCATACAGAATTAGAACATCAGACAGAACAGAGCAGTATTGTGGTATTCCTTTGTGAACCGCTCGATACGATGCCTGTTCTGAGGATTATGTTGGTTGAACAACTCTAGAGATATTATTCATCATCTCAGAAATGATACTGAATGTACTATGGCTACGAAAGGGTTTAAGTTAAAAAGCTGGATTAGTTGTTCAAATAGTGAAGAATATTCAGGATGAACATAGAACCAACCTGATTGTATATTTAAACTCCTTGCCGTAACAAGGAAGAGGTGGATTGTGCAAAAGACCTTGTTGGAATAGTAGACGTTCTGAATGGTTTAGTAGGTAAGTTAACATAATTATTTCGTTCTGTATATGATGTGGAAGATAGAAAAGAAGAATTGCCAAACAGAAGCATAACGAATTGAAGAGAGTTGATTGACGTTAGTGAAAGAATAAAGAAACATTGTAAACCGGGTGTACGAGGGCAGAGTTGCATTTTATTCACGCCTCCGTAGTTGCGAACAACTATGATCATCACCTTCAATACAGATTCCATAGCAGTAGTATAGCTATGAAGGAAAGAGATAGTGACAACAACAGCAAATATAGATTCAGATTAAAATCCCGCAGCTTAGCTCCCCTAGCTGATATAGATTCAAAGGAAATTCGAATGGCAGGTAATCTTATTAGGCATTAAGCAAGTATAGAAGATTGGGCTCTAGTTGCATAGGTATTGAGATTTGCAGGTATGTGAGTTAATTATATTTAACCTGCATCTATATTGACTGGCATAGCATTATATTCATAGATTGGTGATTTGTTATGCTACAATTCTTTTTCTGTTGAGCCTTTATTAATTGTATTTGCTGAGATTTTGCCTGTGAGTAGAAGGAAACAATATTTGAAAGAGGGTAGAACAGAGAAGATGGAATACAAATTTGAGGAAATAAGATTGAACTTGATACTATTATAAGATTTGCGTATTAAGCTAAGAGACATTATAGATTTTAATGCAATAACTGAGTATCAGTTAAAATATTGATTGTTTCAGTTCAGAGATTAAGCAATAGATCAAACAATAGAAAGTGACTAGAAATCTATTAGATATGAGTTTAAAGAAAGTAATAGTTTCTAAATTATTTCGGTATTGGTTATAACAAGAAGAAAGTAGAAAGAACGTCGAAAGAATTGTAAGTCGATAGTAACTGAATTAGTATAGATACTGTAACCTAGAATTGACAGATAATGTCAGTGGTTAGACTATGCAGAAAGAAGTATTCAGATGAAGATATTCCGATCTTTCTACGAACTGAAAGGATAGTTTTAGATTGAGTGGTGGACTAGTAACGAAGGTCTTTATGACAACTCGTATAGAAGAGCCAACTAACTGTGAACTAAAGAAACATCCAAAGACAGTTAGGATATTGCCCCAAATAGAGAAGAATATATCCTAGTAAACTGAAATAGCTATTAATTCGATGACAATGCATTAAGTCGAAAAGAAGATATTCCACTTATTATCATTCCAAAATATTTATAGATAAACTCATTTCACTAGACGAATAAGAAAAACGTCAGTTACAGTTGAGTCTTCTCTTCAATGTTGCTGAAGTTTATTACATTGAATAGAAATCATGATTCTTGAACTTTCTTGATATCGAATTCTGGAGGTTTTTTTGTTTTTAATTTGATCTCGATCGATTATTGATTGAACTCCTTCCTTCTTTGTTAGATTTTCTTATTTGATTCCACATCTCTTGTCATTCAGAATATTTGATTTTAGCTGACATTTACTTGAGCGAAACTATTGATTCCAAAATTAGAGATATCAGTTGATTATTTGATGTGTATATTCAATGTATTTGTGAAGTATTTGGGCCTCGTAAACTTGAATAGAAACTCATGATTCAGGAATAATCAGCAAGATTTATGGGTTGATTTCATTATTTATCATTCATTGGTAAATGGAAAGAAAGGGGAATTA
Organism: Henckelia pumila; assembly: GCF_033568475.1. Classification (NCBI taxonomy): domain Eukaryota; kingdom Viridiplantae; phylum Streptophyta; class Magnoliopsida; order Lamiales; family Gesneriaceae; genus Henckelia; species Henckelia pumila. The sequence continues at coordinate 231,138,862 of NC_133123.1, forward strand.
CGATAATTGTTTGATCGATGAGTATAGATCTGTAATTTTTTGTAATTTTTTGTGCTTGAGTTATCTAGACAGATACTCAAAAACAATCAGAATTGTTGCAAATCCAAGCTAAACTCGATTGGTTTGGAAAGATAAAAGCAACATTGAATATTATATCAAGCAAGTGAAAATTCGATCAGAGAACGCTAGATTAAGATCTGAGAAAGGACAGGCAGATCAGAACCAGATGAATTTTCGAAGTGAATAATCGTTTGATATATGCCAGATATTTCTACATTAGAGAATATCAGTTTTTGAAAGAGGCATATGACAATAGATTTGCATATCCATGCAAGTGTTTTGAAAATGTATGAATTACCTGTATGAATTACGTGGAAAGTAGTATATGGTGGACAGAAAATGAAAGCAGTACACAACAGATAATTGAAATTGCCAATACAAAATTTTATTATTCCAGTAAAAGAAGCAGAAAAGAAGAACCCAAGTGGTTTTATGTAACAATTTAGTTACTCTTAGCGTTGAAAGAAGATCACCTTTGTCGAAAGATTTTTTAGGTCGAAAAACTATTCAAAATCTTCATGATTTTCGAATATTTAGATTGTAGTAGATTTTGATAGAGTTCAATAATATGTTTGTACTAGCAAATTATACAAACATAAAAGGATATAAACTGTTACGAAGTTAGCAAAGTGAATCAGATTAGGAGGAATTATTGACATCTTTTTGGGTCGGAGATAGAGACTTTAAGGACTTTGTTTTCTAGATTGTGGCACTGATTGGTTCCAGATGTTCCTGTAGTTATTTGGTTGTAATGAGATTTCATTATACCATCCTCCGATTAGTGGACTATCAGATGTGATCTATCCAGAGTTTTTAGAGAATATGAGCTCAGAAAACCTGATAGTACTCGATTCGGTACTAGTTGATTGAATTTAAGTTTGTCACTTGATTACTATAATTCCCGTGACAGGTATCTGATAGATATAGAGACATTATTTTGATTTTTAAATGATAAGAAAAGCAGAATTGTCTTTATATTGAAATGATATTTCAGAAGTATCAGCTATCAGACCAGATATGAGTCAAGAAAAGATAGAGAATGTGAAGAGCGATTGAACAGAATAAGAACAGAGCAGCATAGACAGAGTTAGCAGACGAATAACAGATACAGATTTGAAGCTTGAACAGAATTATCAACAAGAAAATTCGTTTTAGAGCATTATCCAATTCAGAGAGAGATTTCAGAAGTGAATCTGAAACGTCCCTACTTCTACTTTAAATTAAACTAAATAAAAGTACGGATTTTCAAAAAAAATCAAAATATTACAAAATTTATTAAAAAATTTCGGCATGACCCCTCTATTTATATTACAACCAACCTATCTCAGACAGCAACCAAAATAAAATAAAAGAAATAGACGACTGACAATACAAGAAACTAGATCGAGACAAGAACGAGGACCAAGAGAGAGGTTCGACATATCAAATATCCACAAGATTAGAAATCTAATGTTTACATGCCCAAAAACAAAGCTATCAAAACATTACATATACATTTGACAAATAAGCAAAATAAATGCTCCATAACATATAAATTATAGTAACTATGCGGAAGACGAGCATAGGTCGGAGGGATGTGCCGGCCCGCATCGCAGTCCACTCGATAGTCTTGCCCCTCGATCTAAATGATATACTCCTCACCTAAAAACAATAAGTGTAGTGAGTCTAAAAGACTCAGCAAGAAAATTGGGGGGGGGGGATAACGAGTACTACATAAATACATGCACAAGCAGATTAAAAATAGCTTGATAATAAAAATACTTTGTGCCCTTAACTTAAATGAATGATTTCTAAATGAAAGGAGTGAACATGAATGAAACATATGCATGGCTAAGTCGAACATAAATAACTGAATAACTGAAACATAGTCATAAATATTTGAACTGAAAACTGTGAACTTAGATCCTTGAATTGTGACTCTGTGATTTCGATCATGATCATGGCTGCAGTGCACTTATGCCGCAAGGAAGTCAGGATAACACCCAACTCGTCTTGCCCATACTTGGTAAGGGAAGCCAGGATTTCTCCCAACTCGTCCAAACCCATACTTGTTAAGGGAAGCCAGAATTTCTCCCAACTCGTCCAAACCCATAAATTTGGTAAGGGAAGTCAGAACGTCTCCCAACTCGTCCAAACCCATACTTTCTATAGTCACAATCATATCACTTTGTTCCTAAAAATATTTTTTCTTACGTTTCTTGAATATGGAACTTAGCATATATATGTAAATATGATGTACATGTAAATATTAATCGATAATCATGCATATGACTCACACATGGATGATCGGGATGGTGATTTAGGAGACAGACCAAGGATAGGAGTCTAATCCATAGACTTGCGCTTAGGACAATATGAGCGGTTTGCCCGTAAAATTTGTAACTTGCTCGATTCTTAATCACAAAGGATTCCGCTTGAAACCATGATTCCATGACACTTATAACTAAGTATATAAATCATCATCAGAATTTATTTCCTAAAAAAGCATTTTATAAAATTTCCGTTTCTGGGCAGCAAGATCAAAAGTATAGAAATTCTGCACCTTTACCTTCAAAAATATAGAACTCGATCAAGACTTAACCGAAATAATTCCCGCTTGAACCGACGTAATCCAGACATCTAATACAAGTTTCAGACCCGAGCCCATAAACAAAATTTCATTTTTAACCCTGCCTTAGTCTTATGTTTCCGGGCAGCTCAACATTTCAACAAAAATATGCTCAAACCTACTTCTTGTTCCTAATAAAAAACTCTACTATGAAACTCCCAAATTCCAAGCTACTAGACTAGGATCAAGGCCAACCCTTAGGCTCATCCCAAGCCCCAAAATAACTCACCAAACCCCTCGACTTAGATCAGAAAGTGGCAGCCTCTACACACCTCAAAACCGAACCCAACCTCTAACCAAATTCAAAGCTTCTTCAAACTCCAAATCTCACTCTAATTTCAAGCCATCCTAAGCACTAACATGTGAACTACAATATCATCCATGGTAGCCCCTACATCACCATCCAAATCAACACAACAAACACCAAAGTGTTCGAACCAAACATGTATATAAATCTGGAAATTTGAATCAAGCCATGAGCCAACAAAATATGGAAATTCGAACACAATGCTTAAGGAAATTTCTGAAAAATGTCGAACACCCCAAACTAAGGAATAATCTGAAAAAAAAAAAAAAAGAAAAGAAAGAAATTGGAACCAACATGCTTGCAAAATTCTGGAAAGGATCTCGGAATACTCAAAGGCATAGAATTTCTGAAAAATGTCAAAGCTAACATAACTTCAGTGCATTCACAAACCAAACTCAAATACATTACAAACTCATCATATATAATGGTATTCCAAGCATGAATGCAGAAAAGGGAAGACTAGGCTAAAGGGGAAAATCATCGAGCAGGGCATATACATACATGCATTTCGAAAATTTCATGGTATGCAACACATAAAAATATGCTAAACTACTTGGTGTAAGAAGGAAGAACCATATCCTTGCCTAATCGAGAACACAAGAACCACAGCTCGAAGAGCCAAGGCCGACGGAAACCATCAGCAAAGAAGGAGCTGCGGCCGCGAAATGGAGAGCTGAAATTGAGCTGGAAATGGAGCTAAATCATGCTCAAGATTCCGACCAGCTGCTATGGAATGATTTTCCGGAGAAGTAATGAAGATGGGAAGCTTAAATGGAGAAGATGCCGATGGATTTCTTGAAGAACAGGGAGAAATCGGCTTCTATGTGTGTGTGTGTGCGTGAGTTGAGTGTGTGTTGAGAGTGTAATGTGTTGGAGGCTAGGGTTAAATCTATGTCCAAGTGTATAAGTATAGGTGTAACTATAGAAAATGTGAGTGTATGCATTTTAGGAAAAAGTGCTACATACTTTTAAAAAGTGCTAAACCATGCATAAAAGCGATTAGGGCTAAAAAATTAAATCGCACTAAATAAAACACAAGCTTGAAAATACAATAATTTAAATAATTTAAATATTTCGATGTCACGACAACGAGTAAAATATTTAAATATCAAGCAAAGCGATTTAAAATAATTTAAACAAATTAGACTAACGTTTAAAAGTAAATTAAATAAATACACAAAGGAAATAAAAACCTTTAAAATGATTTGGACAATTAAAATTAAAAAGCATTTAAATAAATAAGCTAGACATTTAAAATAATTTAAAATAACTAACCGCTAAACTAGTCTATTTAAATAAATAAACTAAACAGTTAAAATCATTTAAAAGAATAAACTAAACGATTACAATCACTTAAATATGCAAGTTTAAACCTTTAAAATATTTGAAACAATTAAGTTGCACAATAAAAATCATTTTGACAAATAAACTTAAACAATTAAAAACATAAATTAAATAGTTAGTACAATAAAAATTATTTAAATAAATAATAAAATATTTTATTAACACATAATTCACAATAAGAATTTAAATCAAATAAATATAAAAAATAATAATCGTAATATTTATTAAATCTAATGCAGATTGTATTTTAGGCGTCACAATTCCTTCCTCCCTTAAATGAAATTTCATCCTCGAAATTCAAGACTTACTAACTAGGTTCGAATACCTTAGACCATAACAGCACTAAATTTTCTAACTTGCACCTACATGAGTTGGCCCAAATCAGCTTTCGCTGCGCACTCTGATGCTTACTGATACCTATATCACCAAAATTATGACTAACTCTTGCTGCAACATAAAACTTACAATTCATACCTATTCTCCAGTGGCCTTATCCTCAAGGAAATTTTATCACTACTCAAATTAACTTTCGATCGAAATTTATCATCTTAAAACGTCACCCTATTGAAAATGGTAAAATTATCACCTACAAGTTCTTAGATCTTTATGTCATTGCACAACCTACATTTTGCTAACCTTATATCCTACGTCGAAATTCCAATCAATAGAGCCCATATAACCAATAAATAATTATTTCGGCCTCGACCAAAACTTAAAAAAACTTTTAACAACGAAGCTATGTTTTAATGTCTATTTACCAATTAAACTTAACTCATATAATATATGACTCGAGCTCTTAAGAAATTCACAAGTCCTCAAAATATTTAGCAACTAACACTAAACTTTGCTAAATAGAATAGCTAAGGGAGTATACATTTCTACCTCATTAGACCTCAAGATGTGAGATGGATCTAACCATACATCCACAAACATCACTACGGCATGCCCAAACGATAAAACAAATTACCAATTTTCTCAACAATCAACATATAGATCGTCAACGAGTTAATTTCCTCTCATACTCAAATCCATAGTTCCACAGATCAATGATACCTCCAGAACAACTTAATAACCAAACCTTGAAATTCTAAAGGTCTATGTCACTTATTAGTAGTGCTACACTTAATGGTCCTGGGCTTTCCTTACGCAACGACTAAAAAATCCATAATTTACACCTCAATTAAAAATATACCACGAGTTATTATCCACTTATTGGATTAGATGTTCTCTAAGTACCAAATAATTCCCTACATTTCACCTGAATATCTATCTCAAATCTCTAGTTCCACTTGACAGCAAGTTTGAAAATTCAAAAATTCCCAAATTATTATATGTACAACCTGAGTTTATATTTCAAGAACTTAATATACAATTAGACACCTCGAAGATTTTGTAACCCGCTCGTATAAGCTTCTTCAGTTTTCCTCTAGTACCTTAGTATTCCGCTAATGGTTAAATATACAACTTATCCAGAAAACTACCTGAATATTCTATTCATCATTTTGTACTCATAATTGGTGCAATAGCCTTACTGGTTGACACTCACAAAAATCTTAAAATGCAAATGTAAAGTACCCAAAAGTCTCTAGGGGAAATTCTATTTCCTTATTTCATGACTAATCACCCATTCAGCTTATCAAAGTCGTCTGTTTACTCTTAACGATCCTATTTAAAATAGGACAACTCATTCGGCTAATTCACTAACTAGCAATCTTCTCGCTAGAACTAGTTTTAACTAGTAGTCGCCACTCCTCGGATCACAACAATAATTTAGGATTTTATCTAGCACTAGCATTAATTCCCAATGGTCTAAACACTCACTATGCGGTTACGAGTCAAATTTCTACACAAGAAATGAAAATGATAGTTGAAACTATAATCTACCCCAAGTCTCTGTCCTGGTGGATCACAAAAAGAAACAAACATACAAGTAATGCCGCTCAATAAGAAATGAAATAAGTGAAAGCATTACAAACAAAAGAACTGAAAAATAAAAATCTAGGTAAGTGAAAACAACTCACTCATAATTGATCAATTCTAAGGGTGAATGAATAATAATAGAGGCTCCATGAATAATTAATATGAGCTGACAAGATACAAATCTCGTGACCTTTCACCCATCATGCTCAAGCAATCCAAGAACAATTAAGAGCAATCGATGTGACTTCAATCGAGAGAAGCCCACACAAGTCAATAATCAGGGAAAACAACGGTCTCGAAATAAAATCAGATGTCAGCCACACAACATGAGTAGATTACCAAAAAGAAAAAGTGAATCTTACTCACATCAACATGTGGCTCTAAAACCGAAGAAAAAATTTCAAGAAGTGTGGAATATAAGCAAAATTTTATTAAAAAGTTCAACCAATGTCAAAGTACCAGAATTCAATGCTGATTAATGTCATACAAATCCATAAATGCTCAAAGGATGTGCAAAGAAATTTTGGATACTCAAAAGTATTTGTTCCAATAGATACAAGCACAAATGAAGAATAAGGAAATAATTATCGAAATAATAGTTCACATAATTGAAAGGCTCATAGTAACCGACTCACTATTTTCAAAATTATATTTCCCAAATAACAAAAGAAAACTCAAACTATCCATAATAATATAGAACAAAGTATGTATCCCAAGTCTTTGCACGAGTTCGATTCATAAAACTTACTGACAAAACACACATCTATCAATTTCTAAGCAAACTATTCATTTAGTTTTATCCGACTAAATTCTATCAATAAGAGAATAAATCACAACAAGGACACAATGACTTATATTTCCTTAATGCACAAGTTTAATAATTCCCAACAAACTCCTACAATCTCATCAAAATTGTTAACACTACCTAATAACGCAAACAACATCCACGTATTGTCAAAAACTGGAAGGAATATTAGTACACCAACTCCGTTTAACTTGAAACCGCATGCTATAAAAATAAACATTTGAATTGTATACTTTAAACTACTAAAACAAATTTTTAAACGAAAATAAACACTAAACTACGCACTTAAACAAAATTAAACATCTAGTTTTGAAAATATTCTAAAAAGAATAACATCAAAACATTTAAAATATTAATTCAAGTATGACTAACATATAAAATTCCTTTAAAAACTTACAGACTTTGAGGCGAAACTTCTCGAGTTTCTTGCAACCGGCAGTAGGCACAACCCAAACCCAGAACCATGCTCTGATACCAACTGAAACGTCCTACTTCTACTTTAAATTAAAACTAAATAAAAATACGGATTTTCAAAATAAATCAAAATATTAAAAATTGTATAAAAAAATTTCGTCATGACCCCTCTGTTTATATTACAACCAACCTGTCTCAGACAGCAACCAAAATAAAATAAAAGAAATAGACGACTAACGACACAAGAAACTAGACCGAGACAAGAACGAGGACCAAGAGAGAGGTTCGACATATCAAATATCCACAAGATTAGAAAATCTAATGTTTACATGCCCAAAAACAAAGCTATCAAAACATTACATATACATTTGACAAATAAGAAAAATAAATGCTCCATAACATATAAATTCTAGTAACTATGCGGAAGACGAGCATAGGTCGGAGAGATGTGTCGGGCCCGCATCGCAGTCCACTCGATAGTCTTTCCCCTCGATCTAAATGATATACTCCTCACCTGAAAACAATAAGTGTAGCGAGTCTAAAAGACTCAGCAAGAAAATGTGGGGGGAGGGGGGGGATAACGAGTACTACATAAATACATGCACAAGTTTATTAAAAATAGCTTGATAAAAAAAATACTTTGTGCCCTTAACTTAAATGAATGATTTCTAAATGAAAGGAGTGAACATGAAAACATATGCATGGCTAAGTCGAACATAAATAACTGAATAACTGAAACAAAGTCATAAATATTTGAACTGAAACTGTGAACTTAGATCCTTGAATTGTGACTCTGTGATTTCGATCTTGATCATGGCTGCAGTGCACTATGCCACAAGGAAGTCAGGATAACACCCAACTCGTCTTGCCCAAGCTTGGTAAGGGAAGTCAGGATTTCTCTCAACTCGTCCAAACCCATACTTGGTAAGGGAAGCCAGGATTTCTCCCAACTCGTCCAAACCCATAAATTTGGTAAGGGAAGTCAGAACGTCTCCCAACTCGTTCAAACCCATACTTTCTATAGTCACAATCATATCACTTTGTTCCTAAAAATATTTTTCTTTTGTTCTTGAATATGGGACTTAGCAATGCATATGTAAATATGACGTACATGTAAATATTAATAGATAATCATGCATATGACTCACACATGGATGATCGGGATGGTGATTTAGGAGACATACCAAGAATAGGAGTCTAATCCATAGACTTGCGCTTAGGACAATATGAGCGGTTTGCCCGTAAAATTTGTAACTTGCTCGATTCTTAATCAAAAAGGATTCCCCTTGAAACCACGACTCCATGACACTTATAAATATTTAGATAAATCATCATCAAAATTTATTTCCTAAGAAATCATTTTATAAAATTTCCGTTTCCGGGCAGCAAGCTTAAAAGCCTAGAAATTCTGCACCTTTACCTTCAAAAATCTAGAACTCGATAAAGACTTAACCGAAATAATTTCCGCTTGAACCAACGTAATCCCGACATCTAATACAAGTTTCAGACCCGAGCCCATAACAAAATTTCACTTTTAACCTTGCCTTAGTCTTATATTTCCGGGCAGCTCAACATTTCAACAAAAATCTGCTCAAACCTACTTCTTGTTCCTAATCAAAAACTCTACTATGAAACTCCCAAATTCAAAGATACTAGACTAGGATCAATTCCAAACCTTAGGATCATCCCAAGCCCCAAAATAATTCACCCAAACCCCTCGACTTAGCTCAGAAAGTGGCAGCCTCTACACACCTCAAAACCGAACCCAACCTCTAACCAAATTCAAAGCTTCTTCAAACTCCAAATCTCACTCTAATTTCAAGTCATCCTAAGCACTACCATGTGAACTACATATCATCCATGGTAGCCCCTACATCACAATCCAAATCAACACAACAAACACCAAAGTGTTCGAACCAAACATGTATATAAATCTAGAAATTTGAATCAAGCCATGAGCCAACAAAATATGGAAATTCGAACACAATGCTTAAGGAAAATTTCTGAAAAATGTCGAACACCCCAAACTAAGGAATAATCTGAAAAAAAAAATAAAGAAAATCTAACCAACATGCTAGCAAAATTCTGGAAAGGATCTGGGAATACTCAAGGCATAGAATTTCTGGAAAATTTCGAAGCTAACATAACTTCAGTGCATTCACAAACCAAACTCAAATACATTACAAACTCATCGTATATCATGGTATTCCAAGCATGAATGCAGAAAAGGGAAGACTAGGCTAAAGGGGAAAATCATCGAGCAGGGCATATACATACATACATTTCGAAAATTTCATGGTATGCAACACATAAAAATATGCTAAAATACTTGGTGTAAGAAGGAAGAACCATATCCTTGCCTAATCGAGAACACAAGAACCACAGGTCGAAGAGCCAAGGCCAACGGAAACCATCAGCAAAGAAGGAGCTGCGGCCGCGAAATGGAGAGCTGAAATCGAGCTGGAAATGGTGCTAAATCATGCTCAAGATTCCGACCAGCTGCTATGGAACGATTTCCCGGAGAAGAAATGAAGATGGGAAGCTTAAATGGAGAAGATGCTGATGGATTTCTTGAAGAACAGGAGAAATCGGCTTCTGTGTGTGTGTGTGCGCGCGCGCGTGAGTTGAGTGTGTGTTGAGAGTGTAATGTGTTGGAGGCTAGGGTTAAATCTAAGTTCAAGTGTATAAGTATAAGTGTAACTATAAGAAATGTGAGTGTATGCATTTTAGGAAAAAGTGTTGCACACTTTTAAAAAGTGCTAAACATAAAAGCGATTAGGGCTAAAAAATTAAATCGCACTAAATAAAAACACAAGCTTGAAATCCAAGAATTTAAACACTTTAAATATTTCGATGTCACGGCAACGAGTAAAATATTTAAATATCAAGCAAAGCGATTTAAAATAATTTAAACAAATTAGACTAACGTTTAAAAGTAAATTAAATAAATACACAAAGGAAATAAAAACCTTTAAAATGATTTGGACAATTAAAATTAAAAAGCATTTAAATAAATAAGCTAGACATTTAAAATAATTTAAAATAACTAACCGCTAAACTAGGCTATTTAAAATAAATAAACTAAACAGTTAAAATCATTTAAATAAATAAACTAAACGATTAAAATCACTTAAATATGCAAGTTTAAATCTTTAAAATGTTTGAAACAATTAAGTTTCACAATAAAAATCATTTTGACAAATAAACTTAAACAATTAAAAACATTAATTAAATAGTTAGTACAATAAAAATTATTTAAATAAATAATAAAATATTTTATTAACACATAATTCACAATAAGAATTTAAATCAAATAAACCTAAAAAATAATAATCCTAATATTTATTAAATCTAATGCAGATTGAATTTTAGGCGTCACAGAATCAATAATTGATTCTAGTGAGTATTTAATCTAACTTATTGAATAATACTCAATCCAGAATTGTCAAATAAACGAAATGTGATTCATATGCATCAGCTGAAAAACATAAGCTAGAAGATGTTATGTGAATTCAATCAGATATAGCAGAAACCGATAAGATTATGAGTTAAGCAGAATAGCCGATGCAAATTTTGATCTAGAGGAATAGCAGCTCAAATATAAGATGACTCAGTAATTATAGGACAATGGATTAGCTATGATTAAAGAAGCGATCACATAAAAGAATAAGAGAAGATATCAGAATAGATATCTAAATCTTATAGAAATGAAGTAAGTATTACTTCAGTCAACTATACAGCTTACGAGATTCAGCAGTAAGAAGATCGAATACGATTTTGAGGACGAAATCATTCCTTAGAGAGGAAGAATTGTAAGGCCCGAAAATATTAAGTTATGAATTAAGAAATTTGAGATTTAAATTTCGGAATGGAGAAAATATTAATTTGAGAAATTTCAAAATTAGAGATTTATATTTCGTGTCGAAAATATTTAATTTGAGGATTTTTGGATTTTGAGATTTTAATATCCGAAATTCTTAAATTAAAATATTAGAATATTTGAATTGATTAATTATGGGATTTAAGATTTAAATTATGAGTTTGATCGTAAGAAGAATTTAATTTGAGGATAAAATCCAAGCAGGGACCAATTTGTAAATATTGAAAAGTTCAAGGACTAAAATGCGATAAAGTCCAAAATTATTTAATTTTAATTCGAGAATGTTTAATTTGAGAATATTTAGAGTTTAGAATTAAATTATAATATTTTTTAATTATTTGGGATTGAAATTGAATTAAATCGTTTGTCCGAGGACTAATTTACAAATATGCAAAAGATTAGGGACCAAAATAAAATTTCCTTGCAAGTGGCCCTTTATACGTGTGCTTTGTATGACAATTGATCAGAAACTCAGCCAACTTCAGATTGCACGAGAGAGGAGAAAGAAAATGGTTTAAGCCATTTTCAACCTTCCTAGCTCCGATAAAAATTGATCTGCCCGGTAGAATTTCCGATTGATCATATATTTGCGATCACAGCTATGAGTGATACGTTTTGACGTAAGTTTTAAAAAGTTCTATCATGTTTAAATTTTATGATATTGTTGGAATTAATATTTGATGGTATTAACGTGTTCTAGTACATACGACGATAGCATATTTAAGACGAATCGAGAAAAGATCGTCGTTTGAACATGTTTATGATTTTTGAAAGAATTTGTGAAATACTGAATTTTTGGGGCTGTTATATACGTGAATATGCTGCTGAATTGGTGATGAGATGATTTTTGAATGATGATATTATTGATGCTTAAACTTTTGGAAAGACCGGTTTCGATCCGTTATGCCGCCGGTTGAAGATTTTGTATTGATATGAACTTCTGAACATGTTGGGCTGTTATTTTCGAAATTTGGCTGATATATTGATGTTGATATTGGCTTTAGGTTAATGTTTAGATGATGTTTCAGCTTTCGGAATTATCGACTTCGAACCGTTACGCCGTCGGGTTGCAATTTAATCCGATATCAGCTATAGATTGAATTTAGCACTAAATATCAGATATGAGAATGATATTAAGCATATTGTACACTTCATTTCGTTGGAAATTGAAGTTATCGAAGTCGAATCGACGAATTCGAGCCGTTTGAACAATTAAAGTTGAACTAAGAATTTGATCAACTATCAACGTCAATGAGCAAGCGTGGAATGAATAGAAGTTTAGATATGCCATCTGATTTGAAGCTAGCAAGCTTGAATATGTCAACACTACGATTGGAAGGTATGATTCGACATTATTCCCGACAGGTAGAACAACTCGAGTACGTTGTAGTTTTCGAGTTTTCCGAATCACATACTTGATTGCTTAAATGTGCTTAAATGTTCTTATGTGATTTTGCTGATTCTTATTGCTTGGCTTGATTATTGATTTGATTGTTCAAGATGTGTTAGCTTATTTAATGCATATAGATATGTTGCATTCATCTTGAACCCTATCTTGAATAGCACAGAGGGCAGAATGGCCTAGAGTGCAGATGAAGTTTGGAGGGCTATAGTTGAGTGGCACGGAATGTAGATTTACTTTCAGAGCTAGATGACTCGCTATAGTTGCGCCAAATTTAGGGGATTTGAGATATTTAACTCCACCTCGATTGGGTAAGTAGGTGGTCGATTAAAGATTTTATTTCCCCGGGATCCCAAGAACTCAGATGTATTGGTATCAGCTTTGATAATCTATTCCTTGAACATGCATTGCATTTATGCATTAATCTAGAGATTTCTATGGTTTAGAATATGCGTTGATAAATGCTAGCGTGTGATTATATGACATTCAAGATATGAATGTATTTATATGATTGATTTGATATTGCGGTAGATGAATAAATATGTTGTAAGAATTAAGACTCGATTATGCCTCTATGATTTACATGTTCTTACATGTTTATGATTTAAAATTATTATAACATATAGATTTCATATGCTTAAATAATTTATATGCATGTCGTTCATACTGAGAATTATATTTTCACCGGAGTTATCTGGTTATTGCTTTGTTTGTATGTGTGCATTGCAATAGGTGGGGCAGGAGCTGGTCAAAATTGACGTTGAAAGCTCAAGAGAGAGTTTTAGCATGTGGTGACTCGGGTTTAAGCAGATGATATGTTGTTTAGATGTTGAGCCTTGGAATAACATGTGAGAACAAGCACAAGAACTTTGTATATATGTTGCATTTGTTGAATACTCGTTTATATTCTAGTTTTTTCTTATATTTGATTCACTAGATAGTTGTGACATCAACTTGTGAACATGATTAGAGCTTGGTATAATGTATGTGCATGTTGTAGATTGAAAAGAGCATGCTTTGGAAGAGATTAATCAGAGCAAAGTCTAGCTGCGGAAAACAGAGCAGATTTCTGCATATGGCAGCGCCCGAGCTGCAGAAAAAGGTAGCCCGAGCGCAGCCCTGTGTAGTCCAACCCGTAGGTTGGTTCAAGAAGGAGCGCCCGAGCGGCCATATATGGCAGCTTGAGCGCAACCCCCTCCGAAAAAAAAAATTGGTTCTTTTTGCGACGTGATGTTGCGTCGCCAAATGTATAGTTTTGCATCGCCAAATGTCTTGGTTTAATTTTTGTTTTTCGTAAATAGATTATATTTTTACTTGATAAGATTGATTATTGTAATCATGTTGCTTATTTATCAGATTGATATTGAATGTGTTTAAAAATTGAGATTAGCACCCGAGGTCCCCACATGATGCGTTTCGGATGTCTTTGGTTAAAGTTTATGGAGATTCAAGGGTTTAGATGTGTAAAAATCAGACTTTTGGTGTGTGTTTTTGTTGTATGTGAAGTTTTAGTTCAAATCGTTGAAACTTGGATAATTTTGGTTGAATCGTTCGAAGTTTTTCATGTCATAAGTGTATGTTTTCAGTCCTCACATGTGTTTTAGCGTTAGGGAGTCGAGTAGGGGCCAAAAAGATGGAATACATTGTTTTGGGAAACTGCGCGTTGTTGCCTGGAATTTCAGGCAGCGACCATGTGCTCAAGCGACAGTTTTTGCATGCTTGAGCGCGACTTTTTCATGCTCTAGCTGTAACTTTTGCATGCTCGAGCGCGGAGGGTTCTGCCCAAAATTTTCAAAACTTGTATTTTAATTTCAAATTTTAATTTTATGACTTTTTAATCTATTATAAGTGTTTTAAGATGATCTATGGGAAAACGTTTCAAATTTGAAAGTCCGGACGGACGAAACGACTCACGTGGATTGATTATGCCATTTAATACATGTATATGACTTGTACCTTCGTGGAAGCTATTTTTCCATGGAATGTTATGAATTATTTTATGCATGTATAGTTTCCATATAGATTTTAACATGAATGAATTTTTTACGAAAGTTTTTAACCATGAAGTTTATGGAAATATAAGTATGATGATGAATGTTACGACAATGTACGAGAAGGATTTTTGATGTTTTATGTGCCTTTGTGGTGGAAAAACGAGATGAAATGATGGGATTTGGACTTTTGGGATGAGCTTCGAAAAGGCCAGTCCAAATATGGCCCAAGAGAATTTTGAAACGGCTCTCTGAGATGAGCTCCAGAGATGACTTTCCAAACACGTACCATGAATGAGATGACCTTAGTCATCACTGGTGGTTAAGTAACAAGTATTCCAGCTCATCCACATAAATTGTCTGCGACCAAGCTTACCTCATTCTACTCTTTTCTTCACAAGACTGCGGTGAAGACTTGGACACCTTCCACAAACTCTACCAGTTTCACTAAATATTAAGTGCAGGTGCTATATTATATTGGGACTCGAGAAACTTTTAATTATTGCAGACTTGTGTTTGACACAGTCATGGCCTTTGCTAATTTTGGTCAAGTCACCTACAAGATCCCGTACCCCTCTTTGATTTATGTCATGTTAGTGAGTCAATGAATTGAGAAATATGATGATGAGAGTTTGTCTGATGCTAGGGAAGTGCTGAAGCTTGCTCTTGCTCTTCTCAGAGGAAACAGGAAATTTGATTTACCATGGATAGTATCGGATTTTGTGGCAGGTGTTGTGTCATATGTTGACAACACTGCCCCTGTTATTTCATTTTTTGTGCCACCTACTTCAAACCTGCAGATGGACTCCGCCTTTCTGCAAGCCCAACTGTTTCATGTTGAAAAGAAGATTCACCAAGCCAAGGCAAATATTTCTTATTATGAAGCCTTGAAATTTCACTAGTAAAGTCTACTTGGTGTTGGATCCTCTTCTGGACAAAAAAGAGAGAGAGAGAGAGATAGAAGAAGAAGAAGAAGAAGAAGAAGAAGAAGAAGAAGAAGAAGACAATGATGGCTCATCTGATAGCAATCAGTTTTATTTTGGTGGTTTAGATTGTTTTGAGTTGTTCTCTCGAAACTTTTCTGTTTTGTGTTTTCTTTTCTTTTTGCTCTGATCTGTTTCTAATAAATATTGATGTTAATTTGTTTTATTATGACTCCTTGATGTGTTCTAAGTTTGTTTTTCTCTGCTCTGTTAATATTGAAATCAAGTGTTGTGAGAAGATGTTGGTAACTGATAAGAGTGTTTTCATGCATGATTTTGTGTTAGTTTTTGATTAATTTTGAATAAATTCGTGTTGTGTTAGTGTCATTTAAGTTTAAATTTATTTGTTATTTCATGCATGTGGTCTACATTACACTTTCCTTGGTTTGAATGAAGGAACAATGAAGAAATGAAGATTATGGGGCAAGAGAAGAGCCGCAAGAAGGAATCACAAAGTAGCGATTATCAAAAACTTATTTATGATACTAGAGTGATCCAAATAAAATATCCACCATTCAAAATGAAGTTCAAGATGTTTTGAAGCTGCTGTCCAAATTTCAGCTCGATCTGACAGCTAGAACTCTCGATATGAATTTTTCAAAAATGCTGCGCGTTGGGAAAAAATTGGTGCGCTCGTGTGGGATGTTTCTACCGCTCGAGCACAACCTGTGTGAGAAAAAAGTCTGGAACAGAGTGTTTGGCGCTCAAGCGAGGATTTTCTTCCGCTCGAGCACGTTCGGCGTAAGAATAATGAGCAGATCAAAAAGTTGTGTGCTCGAACGGGGCTTTTATGCACTCAAGCGCGATCGCGGGGAAAAGTTTTCTATTTTTCGGACTCTTTTGAAAGGAAACAAAGTTATGGACTATAGGGGATCTATATATACAAAAATACATCAGATCTCGAGGGACGGAACGTATAGATCGAAGGCGGCGGCTAGGGATTGGAAGAATTGAAAGAACTTTAATCTTTTCATCTTCTTCTTCTTCTTCTTCTTCTTAAGTTTTTCTTCTTTTTATGATTTAAACTACTTTTTGAATATTTTTCTTGTTTATTGATTATTTTTTCTACATCCAACACCATGAGATTGGGTCGAAACTAATTTATGTTTGAGACGTGGTTACATGTTTGATTATATTTTGGATATTTTTCAGTTATTGATTGATGTCAGTTTAATATTTCTTGTAAATAGTCTGATCATCTAGTCATATGTTTGTTGATTAATCACAAATCTAAAGATGATTGATTAAAGATAACTTCAAAAATATCAAACAACATATTGTTAAACCGACTAGAAATAGTATTCGATTTCAGTATGCGATTTTAGGTGAAAACTGAATTTTCATAATTATTGAATGAGTTTGAGTTTGATTAAAATTAATTAGAAATAATTAATCCGTCCAACTTGAATAGGTTAGTAATTCTAGAAATAGATTGTTGAATAAGATATAAAATTTCACTGTGATTGGAATAAACATGATTTCCAGTCTGTGCCATGTGCATGCATAAATTAATTTGATATCTTCGTGTGTCTTGGTTGTCTCTTTTAATTGAATTTATAATCCAATTCCTATTTTCGTTGGTTTTAAATTTATTTTTTGTCAATTTATTTATTATTTAATCTTGAAGTGAATGAATCAAATTTCTTCTTTTTATTAATTTGTCTAGATTAAGTTAAATAATCAAATCTTGATAATTGACTACAGTCTCTTTGGGATCGATACTTTGACTTGTTACCATATACTATAACTTGACCTAGTGCACTTGCTAGTTCCAACCAAATTCGTGTCAGTAACATCTTCGACAACACCTGGGATTATACTAAGAGAGGGAATTGACATCAGGGGGAGTTGTGATATGCTAAATTGTGTACATATGTTTTGTCTAGAAAGACAAAAGGAGGGAGATTGAAGGGAATATTTGTTTACTACAATATTTTCAAGTTTTAAAAAGATTTATTTAAGTATTTTGTCTTTCGTGAACTTCAAGTTTCAAAAACTGATTGAGATATATTAAAAATGAAATATCTTGTACTTAAATGATTTATTTATTTAATTATTTGATATGAGATATTAAGTAGTTATCAATATGAATTTTTATTTCCTAACTTATCAATGTTTTTTTATTTTTGTAGATTTGATCGAGTTTAAAAAAGAAACAAGATCAAGCTACGAGGAGATGATTTTTACGCTTAAATAGAAGGGTACTTCACGTTTAATGTAGATTTTTAGTGCGTGCAAAATTGAGAGAGTTTTAGTGTATAAGAGAAGACATAGAACTCGACTTTTGGAGTGCTGAATATGTTGAAAAGTTCTTGTCAATTTGATGAATTTATTGATTGTAGATGTTTTAAAGATTTGAGAGCATTTGAAGATCGATCGAAGGCCTTGTTGCTCTTGTGTTTGGCATCTAGGGCCAACTCCTTCTTTGTGTTTTTATTATTTATTTTCTTACTTGTTTTTGAAAAAAAATTGATTTTTGAGGTGTTCACTAGTATTAAAGGTTTTTGTAAGACGATTTACAAATTTTTTAGTTAAAGTTTTTGTCCTGAGACACTGCAAAAGTATTTTGTAATTGTGCTTAATTATTCTTGTGTGGTTATTTATTTGTTGTTATTTTATCCACATTTTTAAATATTTTCGCTGCATGTTATGTCATAGGTTATCAACATCTAATGACAACATTTGAATCTGATATTGTTTACAACCATTTATTCCTTACAAAATCGAAATAAACTGCATGATTTGAAATGGATATGTTTTACACCACGTTATAAGTGCTTATACGTATGTATATGGACGGGAACGAAATACTTGCTATATATTTGTTCAAACAAGTCCAGTATATACAAATTATTAAAAATTTTAAGGCACTAAACATCATGTATTGATAAAATACAATTAATTATTGATAAAACATTCTATTCATTTATTTATTTATCTATTTTTTAAAAAATAAATTGATAGCAAATTATATACCAATCAACTGCACCGTGCCAGAATTTAACTTAGCTTGAATAAATTTGAGTTCCAAATCAAAATTTCAACTTTAATCTATCAACCACAAACTTGATTAAATATATTATTGTTATCATCAAAATCAAGATTGATGCACAAATCAACAATCTCTCTATTTTCATAATCACAAAACTTAGATAAAAATATTATGCAACATATTTATCTCTTTTTTGTGAAATAAAAAAAGTACAAAAATATGAAAAATGATGTGCTACGATAGGGGGAGTTTTCAACATATCGTGTACTATTTTTTGACGCACACTCCAACTTAACTAATGTTTTTCTTAGAAGGTGTGATTGCTTATGTCACCAATAAAAAATCTATTATAATTTGTACATGTTGACAATTCTATTAAACATGAAAATTAAAATAGTTTTCCAAATTTATTTTAGGAGTGAAGAAACTTATGAATATCTTCAACATATAGTGTACTATTTTTTGTCGCACACTCCAACATAACTAATATTTTATGAGAAGTTGTAATTGTTTGCGTCGCCAATAAAAAATCTATTATAATCTGTACATGTTGAAAATTCTATTAAACATGAAAAAATTAAAATAGCTTTCCGTATTTATTTTAGGAGTGAAGAAAGTGAAGAAACTTATGCATACCATTACTAATTACTTATATTAAAATACATATGTCTATCTTATGTGCAGTAGATTGGAATTATATACGATTGTACGTTTTTCAATGTTTTATTATCGGTTTTTTTATTTGTTGGATGTTTGACATGTGTAAAAATATGTGGCTGCCACATAGCATAAAGAACCAAATATACGAATGCCTTCAAAAAAAGGTTTTAACCATATACTTCAGAGACTCTTAAAACACACGTCTACATTATCACTCTTAAAATTTACGCATCAAAAACCAAATTTACGAAGACAAAAGTTCCTATCATACACCATTATCACTTGAAGACTTCAGGGATACTAAAACTTCTAACATATCATAATCCACAGACAATTCTCAAAACTCAATCAACTTCCTCTATTTTCGGGCCTGCGCCCCCAAACGTACTGCCGCCTGCAGCAGGGCCATTCTCCTCCGCGCCACCCTGGTACATTTTGGCGATGATCGGGTTGCAGAGATTCTCCAGTTCCTTCAGCTTGTCCTCAAACTCCTCAACTTCCGCAAGCTGGTTTGCATCCAACCATTGGACAGCAGACTCCACTGCTTCCTCAATTTGCTTCTTGTCGGATGCTGGGAGCTTCGAGGCAATCTTCTCATCCTTTATGGTGTTCCTCATGTTGTAAGCATAGTTCTCCAAACTATTTTTTGCGTCCACTTTCTTCTTGTGCTCCTCGTCCTCTGCCTTGTACTTCTCTGCTTCTTGCACCATCTTTTCAATGTCTTCTTTCGACAGCCTGCCCTTATCATTGGTGATAGTGATTTTGTTTTTCTGTCCGGTTGTCTTATCCTCCGCGGAGACGTTTAAGATACCATTTGCGTCGATGTCGAAGCAGACAGTAATCTGAGGAACGCCCCTGGGTGCTGGTGGGATGCCGGTGAGCTCAAATTTGCCAAGTAAATTGTTGTCCTTTGTTCTGGTTCTTTCACCTTCGAAAACCTGAATCAATACCCCAGGCTGATTGTCCGAGTAGGTCGAAAATACTTGTTCTTTCTTGGTGGGAATGGTAGTGTTTCTTGGAATCAGAACAGTCATGACTCCTCCAGCAGTCTCCAATCCAAGGGACAGAGGAGTAACATCCAAAAGAAGCAAATCCTGAACCTTTTCATTCCCTTCACCGCTCAAGATCGCTGCTTGTACGGCAGCACCATATGCAACAGCTTCGTCGGGATTGATGCTCTTGCAAAGCTCTTTGCCATTAAAGAAGTCCTGCAACAATTGCTGAACTTTAGGAATCCTAGTCGAGCCACCAACAAGTACGACATCATGAACGCTACTCTTATCCATCTTAGCATCCCTCAAACACTTCTCAACCGGCTCCATACACTTCCTGAACAGATCCATATTTAGCTCCTCAAATCGTGCTCGAGTAATAGTCGTATAGAAATCAATACCCTCAAACAGAGAATCAATCTCGATAGTCGTCTGCGCAGTGGACGACAAAGTCCTCTTCGCCCTCTCACAGGCAGTCCTTAATCTCCTCAAAGCTCGTGGGTTCCCACTAATATCCTTCTTATTCTTTCTCTTGAACTCCTGAACAAAATGGTTCACCATTCTGTTATCGAAATCCTCTCCCCCAAGGTGAGTATCACCAGCAGTCGCCTTCACTTCAAATATACCCTCCTCGATAGTAAGCAGTGACACGTCGAAAGTACCCCCTCCCAGGTCGAAAATGAGCACATTCTTCTCACCGGAAGTGACCGCTTTCTTGTCCAGTCCATACGCAATAGCGGCAGCGGTCGGCTCGTTGATGATTCGCAGAACATTGAGCCCGGAAATGGCTCCAGCATCCTTAGTGGCCTGACGCTGAGAGTCATTGAAATAAGCAGGCACCGTAACAACCGCATTCTTCACCGTTGTTCCAAGAAAAGCCTCTGCTATTTCTTTCATCTTAACAAGAACCATTGATGAAATCTCCTCAGCAGAGAATTGTTTCTCTTCGCCCTTGTATGAGACCACAATCATGGGCTTGTCCGCTGGTCCCGCAATTACCTTGAATGGCCAGAGTTTGATGTCACTTTGCACCGATGGATCGTTGTATCTTCTCCCGATCAAACGCTTAGCATCTACACGACATATAAACCAAGAATTAAGTAACCCAACTTGGTGAAAAACTCAGATGGTTGAATCAATCAAGAATTTCAAACTTAATTCCCAAAGAAACGAACACAGAACAAAATTTCCAACAATGATGCAACATAAATCGCAACAATTTCGTAACCCAAGCAAGAAAAAGCTTTTGATAACGAAAACAGAACAGAGCAATAAGCTCTGCAACAAAAAAATACGAACAAATATGCAAGGAAAACCAAATAGGATAAACGAAACTCACCAAAAACAGTGTTGACGGGGTTCATGGCCACCTGGTTCTTCGCCGCGTCGCCGATGAGACGCTCAGTGTCCGTGAACGCCACATACGACGGCGTGGTACGATTGCCCTGGTCGTTAGCAATAATCTCAACACGATCATGCTGCCACACGCCGACGCATGAGTATGTCGTTCCCAAATCAATCCCAATAGCAGGTCCTTCGCTCTTTCCAGCCATTATCAACACCAACAATCAAGAAATCACAAACAAACTTAAAATTATCAAAAACCCAGAAAATTTTTTGAGCGCTCGCTTCACTGAATGCTATTTCTGAATCTAAATTTTTCGTACTGGGATCGGGAAAGAGAGAGTGGTATATATGCAGAGTAGAGATGAAGAGCCTAGAAAACACTTGATTCATCTATGGGAAAATTCGACACCTGTTTGCTTGCTTTACAGTGTTCTTCATGTTTCTTGTTTCTTCCAGATTTTTCTATTTGCCACCCAAGTTTTTACTTATTTTCCAATTTAGACCTTGTTTTTGACTTTTCCAAATTTGTTCCCAATTTGAAAATTTACATTTTATTTTTATTTTTTATTTAAAAAGATAACAAAAAATTTATAAATATGGATTTAATTTTATCTAGCCATTTTGAGTGTTCAATTCAGCCATCTTTCGCACAAAATTTATCTGGTAGCAAACTGATATTAACTTAGCCAGAATTATAAATTCAAAGTTGTAAACCCAACTGAATTACGTGAAAATTAGCGATATGGTTTGTTCAACCCGCTTTCTAACAATCACTCGATCATTACAAAAAATCAAGTATCCAAATAAAGTATAATGCAGTTCTATTGGAACATAAAACGTGGGAATTTTTGAAAATGAGGTCTATTGATCCAGTAATATCTTATTTTATCTCGTTTTCATAATTATAATAATTTTAAAAAACAAAACTAAATATGAAATGGAACATATGAGCAATTTTAATGTAATTCGATCCAACTAATTAACCTGCATCTACGGGATCAACCTCGGACATCAAACAAATTCATTAAAACCTCAAAGGACTACAATACAAGGACTTGAACAATTAAAATACTCTCTTTTCTTATGATATCTTTATGATGAATACGTAATTGAACTCCAACTGAAACTGTGAAAATTTCTCTTCCGAGAATGTCACATTTCTCTCTCGATAAATGAATCATGAGGCTTTGAATATGAGTGTACCTCTGACAAGTTGAAAGATCAAAATCAGAATGAATTTGTAATAGCCCGATTCCATTTTACAAGATTAAGTGATTTTAAACATGTTAGAAAATGACATATAATTTTAAAAGTGTCAAAATATGTTAAGGAGTCCCTATTTGGTAAAATGGAGTGTAAAATCAGATACGAAACGTCCAAAAATAGTTGGAATGGTCCCGGGGGTCTCAAAATCGACCAGAAACAGCCAAACGAGTTCGGAAGGACCAGACCAGAACGTTGCGTCCGAACCCGAACGGACGCAACGATCCGGTGCAAGAATGTTGCTTCCGTTTTGAAGAACGTTGCGTCCGTTCTGCTGGCTGGATAGGTGTCGACGAGATCATGACACGTGGTTAGATGGGCAAGAACGTTGCTTCCGTTCTATCGAACGTTGCGTCCGTTCTGCCGGCAGGACAGATGTCAACAAGAGCATTACACGTGGCGGGACAGTTCAGAACGTTGCATCCGTTCGCCAGAACGTTGCGTTCGTTCGTTGTCTATAAATATGGGCGAGATTTGCTCATTTTCAACCGTTCAGAATCCTCTCCTTTGCCCATATGGCTCTATTTTAGGGCCTTTTGGGTACTCTTATTTTAGAGTTGGAGTAGGAAGTTTATATTTTAGTATAGTCAGACAGTTTCTGACATAGTAGAGGACAGTGTCCACAGTAGCAGCCAGGCGGAGCTCTGGCGAGGCGTCTAGAGGTCGTAGCTAGGCTATGCCCAGGCTCTGGGGCATGCGACATCAGCGAGCTGACGACGGACGAAGGTATGACTTTGGTTCCCTATAGTAAATAGGGAGTAGACTATAGTTTAATTAAGTCTTTTAGAGCCTAGTAGGTGATGTTGGCATGAAAGGTAATGCATGGGTTATTTATGTTGTAGTGATGCATGGTAGGCTTGGACCTAGAGGGGAAGCTTCTAGGATCTGCTTTAGTAAGGTACGGAAGTATTATTCGAGATATCTAGATTGAGTATGCATATATTATGTGTTTGCATGGATTATGTGATTGCATGTTTTATATGTCTTTATATACAGCATGTCACGACTGTATGTTGCATACATGAGCATATTGAGCTATCTCTTTTGAGATGTCTATTAGTAGGATTATACACTATCCTGTTAGTGGATGTACTTCCATCGATTTGGGTTCGAAAATCCACTGTTATTTCGGTATGGGAGCCACCTCCTGAAGCGACGGCACAACGTGCTACATACCAGGGCCCGGTCTATCTTTGTATCTGATTCTTGGCCTCTAGTCAGTAGGCAGTACACTTGCATTCATGTATACTCATACTCTCGTACTGAGCATGTTAGGCTCACTTTCGGTTATTTTCTGTTGGCTGGATGTCCTATTCCATGGGGCAGTTGCATGTAGTTCTCCCGGAGACAGTGAGGTTAGGTGGTGACCAAGGCTGGATAGCAGGGTTGACCACTAGGTTTTGCCTATCTGATATTATTTTATTTTAAGTATCCGCAGTTACTTTGATTAATATTACTTTATTGATTAATTGCATGCTTAAGTTCTGATTAGTAGGTGATCACGGCGCGGGTCACTACATTTATGGTATCAGAGCATGCAATAAGATTATTTGGGACATAGTATTGATTTTGGGTTATCCTTTGTAGGATTACAATTTGGTTTCAATGAAGATAGCAGTATCAGGAATTGAAATAGCAGGATGTCTAGGCTTTTTCAAGATTGTCTTTGCCAAGGTTGGCAGCAAAAGTTCGTATTATGTGGATCCCAGCAGGATGGAGCTGGAAGAGAAGATCCAGTTTTCAACGTCAGGCAATTCTTCAGGTTGAACGGAATGTGTGACATGTAGTCATCCATTCTGAGTCGACCAAGGAAGCCACCCCGGAAGACTCTTCACTTGTAGTTGGAGAGATTGTCAGGGAAATCTTGTCTCATCTACCAGATAAGGAACCCAACAATATTGGAAGGACCCGGTAGATTAGCAAGATTTTATCTTTTAGATCTTGAGATGAAGAAGTTCTGCTAACATGAGTGGCAGACAGGAAACTTCATGTTTAAGATCAGTAGACGGAATGAAAGACTTCCGCATGAATTTAAATACTGTATTTTGTTGTAAACAGCATTTCAGTTGTAATCAAATGTATTAAAGATTTCAGTATTTGATGTACTCAGTTATTGTTGTATTGTACATCTTTCAGTGTAATCTTTTGATTAAGTTATGTATTACATGGGATTGTAATAAAAGATTGATCATTGTTTAAATGAGTACTTGATAATTTTGCTTATTTTCAATAAATAGTTCTAGATGTTTTACCTAGAATATTCTAGTAAGCCAAGTGTTTTCCAGAGATGATGTGATTCATCAGAGGGCATGAGTGTTTGTTTTAGGCGGGTTTCCATAGAGCAATTGACTGTTTTGTTATTTTTAGGTTGTTACCTAGTGATGATGGATTTAATTATCAGATGCTTGCAGACTCGGGATTTGAGTTGTGCCTCTACAGATAATTTTCCTTGACCAATGATTTTGGTCCAGATAGGAATGTTGCATAATATCAGAGACTCGGGGATGAGTAATGCCAGGGTGCTCTTGACTGTCAGGTTTCGATATGGTATAGTAAGTGCAACCTTATGCCGGTGAACTCTGGAAGGATTCTTTTGTTCCAGTTTGGCATTATAGGAAGACTTACCTCAGTCTCGTTGTATGTACAGTCATAGCAATGGGTATAACTAGCAGGAGAATATTCAGGATTTATTTGAGTCTTTTGGAATTATACTTGGTACTGGATTAGTTCCAAGGGATTTGAGTTATCGTCTGACTTCATCAAAGATACATACTTTAGTTCCCGTGAACTGAATAGTCTTGGAAAAGATTCCTTGACAAGTGAATATTCTGGATGGGTAGTTCTCGCACGTGATACTGGGGGAGAACCAGGAGGTTTTACCAGTATTGTCCGATTCTTTCAGAGTTATATTAGTGATTAGGATCTTGATTACGAAATGAACAGGAAATTCTAAGTGATGAGTTTACTTAGGTAAGTTTTCCTGTAAGAACGATTGAAATTGTTCACTTTTTGGTAGATTGATAAAATGAGTACAGTACTCAGATATTCAGTTCTTAGGAATGATTTGCAGTAATTCTCGGACTTCAGTGTCATAAATTGATCTAGCAAGTGTTTGAATTTTAATGGATACTAACATGATATCAACAAGTCTTTAGACATGGAAAAAGGACAGCAGCTGAGATCTAATGTTACCAGATCTAGCAGGATTGTTGTCACTGATTTTTCGGGATGTATAATGGATGTGTTAGACCATTGATAAGTCTGATTCTATGAGATCGAATCAGAGGTTAGCTAGATTGTTTTGGTTTAAGGACTTTGCCAAATAAGGATGAAACAGTTTTGTTCATATAAACAGCATAAGTTAGAATTCGGCAAGGAATTGTTATCCGTAGCAGGATAATCAATATTCTTATTTTCAGAGGTTATCTCAAGTTATCATATAGATGTCATTATATTAGTACTAGATATTGTACTGATCGAATTTTGAGTCAATAAGAATTTTTGTATTGATATTTCCAAGAAGAGAACCCGAGAGGTTCAGGAAATCAAGAATTGTGGACAACGACGTTGTCACATATGTTATGACAAGTGTTAATCATAAAGTATGAGAATCCTTTCGGTGGAAAGGAATGAAGAAAAGTGTATATCAGTATGTTTCTAGATGTTTGGTGTATCAGTAGGTCTAGGAAGAACACCGACGACCTAGAGGATTGCTTCACAATTTATCCATTCCTGAGTGAAATGGGAGTTGATCATGATGGACTTCATGACCCATTTACCGGTGAGATCGAGGAATTGTGATGCTATCTGGGTTGTGGTGGACCGACTCACCAATACAGCACATTTCATTCCTTATAATCGGGACATTTTTGATAGGATGTATTGCACGAAATGCCTGTGAGCATTGTCAGTGATCGAGACCCCAGGTTTACTTCCAGGTTTTGGGGAGTCTTCAGCGCTCTATGGGTACTACTCTTAGCCTGAGTACAACATATCACCCAAAGACTGACGGGCAGTCAGAGCGCACGATCCGTACTGTTGAAGACATGTTGCGAGCATGTTATATGGATTTTTGGTCCAACTTGGCAAGATCAGTTGCCATTGATTGAGCTTGCGTACAACAACAGTTACCATCGCAGTATTGGGATGGCTCCGTTTGAGGCGTTGTACGGGCAACAATGTCGTACTTCACTGTTCTAAGAAGAAGTGGGGGAGCGACAGATATAGGGACCTGAATTAGTCCAACAGACTGCTGATATTGTTGGGCAGATCAAGAAGAGAATTAAGGTTGCGCAGGATAGACATGCTAGATATGCAAATGTTAAGCGCAGACCTTTACAGTTTGAAGTGGGTGAGAAAGTGTTCCTGAAAGTTTCCCCATTTCGCAGGATTTTGAGATTCGGTCTCAAGGGTAAGCTATCTCCTAGGTACATGGGTCCATTCGAGTTACTGGAAAGTGTTGGAGATCTGACTTATAGATTGGCTTTATCGCCATATTTTTCTAGTATCCACGACGTGTTTCATGTTTTACTGTTGCGACAGTATGTGACAGATGAGTCTCATATCTTACTGCCGTCTGAAGTACAGTTGGATACGGATTTGACATATGTAGAGAGACCTTTGCGTGTCATAGGTCATAAGGATAAGGTGTTACACAACAAAATCATTCCTCTTGTCTAGTTCAGTGGCAGCGCCGAGGCCCTGAGGAGGCCACTTGAGAACTTGAGAATCGTATGCGTACAGATTATCCAGAGTTATTCTGAATTGTTGTATTTTCAGGTTGTAACTTGTAAAATGAATAAGTTTGAATAAAAGATGTTTATTCAATATTTTACTACATTCAGTACTTAAGATTGTTCGAGGATGAAATATCTTAAGTAGGGGGAGAATGTAGTAGCTCGGTTCCATTTTAAAAGATTAAGTGATTTTAAACATGTTAGAAAATGACATATGATTTTAAAAGTGTCAAAACATGTTTAAGGAGTCCCTATTTGGTAAAATTGAGTGTAAAATCAGATTCGAAACGTCCAAAAATGATAGGAAAGGTCCCGGGGGTCTCAAAACCGACCAGAAACAGCCAAACGAGTTCGGAAGGACCAGACCAGAACGTTGCGTCCAAACCCGAACGGACGCAACGATCCGGTGCAAGAATGTTGCTTCCGTTCTGAAGAACTTTGCGTCCGTTCTGCTGGCTGGACAGGTGTCGACGAGATCATGACACGTGGTTAGATAGGGCAAGAATGTTGCTTCCATTCTAACGAATGTTGCGTCCGTTTTGCTGGTAGGACAGATGTCAACAAGATCATTACATGTGGCGGGACAGTGCAGAACGTTGCATCCGTTCACCAGAACGTTGCGTCCGTTCGTCGTCTATAAATTTGGCGAGATTTGCTCATTTTCAGCCGTTCAGAATCCTTTCCTTCACCCATATTGTTCTATTTTAGGGCCTTTTAGGTACTCTTATTTTAGAGTTGGAGTAGGAAGTTTATATTTTAGTATAGTTAGACAGTTTCTGACATAGTAAAGGACAATGTAAGCAGTAGCAGCCAGGCGGCGGAGCTCTGGCGAGGTGTCTAGAGGTCGTTGCTAGGCTATGCCCAGGCTCTGGGGCATGCGACATCAGCGGGCTGACGACGGACGAAGGTATGACTTTGGTTCCCTATAGTAAATAAGGAGTAGACTATAGTTTAATTAAGTCTTTTAGAGCCTAGTAGGTGATATTGGCATGCAAGGTAATGCATGGATTATTTATGTTGTAGTGATGCATGGTAGGCTTGGACCTAGAGGGAAAGCTTCTAGGATCTGCTTTAGTAAGGTACGAAAGTATTATTCGAGATATCCAGATTGAGTATGCATGTATTATGTGTTTGCATGGATTATGTGATTGCATGTTTTATATGTCTTTATA
This sequence comes from Henckelia pumila, assembly GCF_033568475.1. Lineage (NCBI taxonomy): Eukaryota > Viridiplantae > Streptophyta > Magnoliopsida > Lamiales > Gesneriaceae > Henckelia > Henckelia pumila. The sequence continues at coordinate 231,167,738 of NC_133123.1, forward strand.
TACATCATGTCACGACTGTATGTTGCATACATGAGCATATTGAGCTATCTCTTTTGAGATGTCTATTAGTAGGATTTTACCCTATCCTATTAGTGGATGGACTTCCATCGATTTGGGTCCGGAAATCCACTGTTATTTCGGTATGGGAGCCACCTCCTGAAGCGACGGCACATCGTGCTACATACCAGGGCCCGATCTGTCTTTGTATCTTATTCTTGACCTCTAGTCAGTAGGCAGTATACTTGCATTCATGTATACTCATACTCTCATACTGAGCATGTTAGGCTCACTTTCGGTTATTTTTTGTTGGCTGGATGTCCTATTCCATGGGGCAGTTGCAGGTAGTTCTCCCGGAGACAGGGGGGTTAGGTGGTGACCAAGGCTGGATAGCAGGGTTGACCACTAGGTTTTGCCTATCTGGTATTATTTTATTTTAAGTATCCGCAGTTACTCTGATTAATATTACTTTATTGATTAATTGCATGTTTAAGTTCTGATTAGTAGGTGATCACGGCGCGGGTCACTACAGAATTCTATGGTACCGACAAAATCTTGACCCACGACTTGTCGCGATATAGAATGAATAGTTTTGCTTTTTCACTTTAATTGTTCAAACAACTAACCTAACAAGCTCAGAACATAATATATACTCTATGCAAGAAAGCTTAATATAGTGATCCGCCAGGATCACCTACTAACTAGCATTCTTAAGCATGCAAGTAACTTAATATAAAAATCATAAATATTATTCAAACTTAACATAGTGTATTGCAGGAACTTCAAACCAAATATTTACAACATAAACCTACAGAATACAGCCGGTATCTCAAACCCAACTGTTTATGCCCCAAAATATACACACATTAAACATACTGTAGCAGGTAACTATTGGCGTCTCCAAAACCTGCAACTAACCCTTCTTTGATCCACTCACTCCATTCAGCCTGAGACATGTCCCGTGGAATGGGGTGTCCAAGGCAATATCGAAGACGTGAATGAATAATGTCCAGTACATAAATATGAGTATACAAAACTTAGTATGATGCATGCTACGTGAAATGACTGGGGTGACTGTTCAAGTACCAAGTCTTGCTCAGACTAGGCGCCAATGAGTATGTAGCACCATCTGGGCTCCAACCGCTGGTTAGCTCACACACTCGTCTAAATCACCGTCGTATCAGTCTCCGCTTCATGCAGTAACTCTTGGTGTAAGACATTATACATAGGTGTATGGCTGAGAAATCATACGAGAAAGGCTATCTCGTAGGAGATATGGCTTAACAAGTATGTGCATATGTAGGATATGTTTAAAGAAGTAAAACATATATTATGGCACATAAAATGCAACACATAAGCATGCATACTCAGCTGTCAATATCAGTCAGTACTTACATAACTCTAGTAGTAGATCACGCCTAGCAGAGTCTAGGTTGCAAGTCTACAGTCAATATTTCATCGTATCACTACACATGTTCTACAAGTTTTAACTAAGCTAACATATACTCCTATAATTTAAATAGTATTCTCGGGCCATATTTTCATCCGTCGTTAGACCTTTGAAAATGATGGTCGGTTCTTACCAATCTCAGTTCGAGTCTTGCCGATATCAGTTCGGATCGGTTCTCTCGATTTCACTTGAGTATGGTTTCAAGAATGAAAGCTTTGAAAATGTGTTTTTGAAATGAATCTGCGACCTCTGATCGGCTAAATCGGTGTGATATAAATCTACTGGCAAGCGTATCAGGTCAAGTAATAGTAAAGTGGACTGAGAGTCCTAGTATCGATCCCACATGAACTGTTGTCAATTCTCAAGATTTAATTATTTTACTTAATCTAGACAAAATAAAAAAAAGGATTTTGAATTAAATAAAATAAGAATATAAAATAAAATTTTCTTAAGAAATAAGAATAAAAATAACTAAAGATAAAAATAATTAAAACAAAGACAACCAAGACACACGTAGGTATCGAACAAATCATGTAACATGTAGTCGATTCAGGACTCAGATTTAATCTTAATTCACGAGAATTCTCCTAATTTTTTCAAAGGACTATTTTTAGAACAATCAAACCTATTCAAATATTGACGGATTAATCTTTCGTAATTCTAATCAAATTTGAGTGCATTAAATATTTGTAAAAATTCAGTTTACACCCAAACCGCACACTGAAACCAAATTCTATTTCTAGTCGGTTTTACCATATGATGACTATCAAAGTGATCAAAATCAAAACCTCCTCTGTCGACTTGGAATCAATTAACATGCAAGCAAACATTTGATCAGACTATTCACAAGACAAAAATAAATCTCACAATCAATAAAATAAAAATCAACTCTGAAAAATCTCAAACAAACATCCAAGTTTTCTACATAAATTTGTCTGGCACAATCACGCCGTCTTGGTTGAAAATAGACTACTCGATAATTGAAAATAATAATTCAAAAATAAAAATAAGAAGACGAAAAAAAAGAGAAATCTTCTCTCCCAAGCCTTGTAACCGCATCCCTTGTATTGTCTGCGTTCTGGAACTTCGGATCCCCTAAAAGTATGATATATGTTGGAAAAAAATATATTTGAATGAATTGAATAAGTTGAAGGAAAGACTTGTCCCAAGTAAATTTGAATTTGGTGAAATGATTTGGAGGAAAAACTTGGTTTTGGTTTGTCCCACATTGGAACAACTCCAATGTATTGTTCACCTTATATAATCCAACTTTGGATTATGGGATTGGGCCCTTAGGGCACCGGATGTTTTGTAAAGGGGCAAGATGCTAATCGATGTAACAAACACACACGCGCGCCCAGTCGGCTCAGCGCGGCGAGTCGAGGTCTTATGATCAATTATTTTTTTGAATAAAATTTGGTTAAAGAAAAAAAATAAATAAAATTTATTTTTTTAGTGCGCTCGATCGGTAAGAAACTACCGACCGAGCGCATCCCTCGTTTGCGAAACAGTAGGTTGGCCAAAAGTTGGGCGACCGATCGGTAAAAAATAACCGACCGAGCACAGCGTCCATTGAGTGAGACAGAAAGGTTGTCAAAAGTGGGGTGCTCGGTCGGTTAAATTTGACCGACCGAGCGCACCTTATGCAGTCCGAAAAGTCACGACTGTTTCTGGGCTTTTTTTGTCATGGGTTGCATCCTTACGCCTTAAAACGTGTTGTTTCGTGTATAAGTATATATATATATATACGGTGGTTATAACACAGAAAAATACATACAGAACATCTGATAACGTATACATCAGATTTCTGAAAAATTTCTCCCTCACTTTCTCAAAGAAAAGTTGAAACTTATTTTCGTTCGCTGAAGTTCATGATATTTGTAGTGTTGCTATATCACGATCGTTAGTCATTGTATCTTAGGGACGATTGCCGCCAAAGTTGAGCACTGTTAATGGGAAATTTCGTCTTGCGGATAGAGAGATTCTCTCGCCTCGACTAGTTGTTGCCATTGTTGCTGTTGTACAAGTTCTTCAGAATTCGGAATACATCCTCATAACAATCGCAAGACGAAATTTTGTATTTCTCGGATTCTGAAGATGTCTACCATTTCATTCACTCCGCTCGCTTTCGCCCCTGCACATGGAGAAAAACCACCAAAGTTTTCTGGTGCCGACTTCCAAATCAAATCAACAAAAATCAGAAACCAAGGCAAGTGAACATGGTTCAAGAAAGGTATGTACCTTTAGAAATTAATGATATTGATTTAAATGCCGTTATTTGTGAGACCAATATGGTGTATGATCCAAGAGGATGGTGGATCGATACCGGCTCTACGAGCCAAGTTTGTGCCGATAAAGATATGTATTCCACATATGCCACCATTGGGGAACGAAAGCTGTTCATGGAAAACTCCACAACGTCTGAAGTTGTTGGAGTAGGAAACGTGATGTTGAAGATGACCTCGTGCAAAGAGGTGACGCTCAAGAATGTGCTGCATGTGCCAGACATTCGGAAGAACTTAGTTTTGGGTTCTCTCTTGAGCAAGGCAGGCTTTAGAATGGTGTTTGAGTCTGATAAATTTATATTAACAAAATTCGGTGTATTTGTTGGTAAACGGTACCAAGATAGTGGTCTCTTTAAATTGAATGTAATGAATGTTATCCGCCCTGAGGCGAAGAATAAAGTTATTGGTTCTGCTTACTTGACTGAAAGTTATGATATATGACATGAACGATTAGGACATGTTAACTTCAAAACGTTGCAAAGACTTGCAAATTTAAATATAATACCTATGTTTAAAAGAAATCCACAACATAAGTGTGAGATTTGTGTTGAAGAGAAAATGGTTAAAGCTCCATTTCATACTGTCACGAGAAGTACTACACCACTTGAATTAATACATACTGATGTATGTGGTTTAAAAATGGTACAAACATGAGGTGGAAATAAGTACTTTATAACATTCATTGATGATTGCACCAGATTTTGTTATGTATATTTATTGAAAAGCAAATATGAAGCAATTGAAGCTTTCAAGAAATATAATACTGAGATTGAAAATCAACGAAGTTAGAAAATTAAAATGATTCAAAGTGATCGAGGTGGAGAGTATGTGGCTCCTTTTGAAGAATTTTGCTCAACTTTGGGTATCATTCATCAAACGACAGCCCCTTACTCACCTCAATCTAATGACGTTGCAGAAAGCAAGAATCGAACATTAAAGGAAATGATGAACGCGTTGTTAATAAATTATGGCTTACCTCAAAATCCGTGGGGTGAAGCGATTCTCTCAGCAACTCACATTCTAAATAAGATTCCAATCAAAGAAAAAGATGAAACACCGTATGAATAGTGGAAAGGTCGTAAACCTTCTTACCAATACCTCAAAGTGTGGGGGTGTTTGGCTAAAGTAGAAGTACCTAAGCCAAAACTAATAAAAATTGGGCCTAAAACGGTTGACTGCATATTTATTGGTTATGCATACAATAGTAGTGCATATCGATTCTTAGTGCATAAGTCAACAATTCCTGATGTAAATGAAGGCACAATCATGGAAGCAAGGAATGTTGTATTCTTTGAAAATATATTTCCTTGTAAAGAAAGGAAAGAAATAAGTTCAAACAAGCGAACTTATGAAAATACAATTGAAACTCCACAAACCAAAGAAGAACCAAGACGCAGCAAGCGTGCATGAGTTGAAAAGTTGTTTGGTCCTGATTTTCTAACATACATGTTAGATAATGAACCAAGAACTCTTCAAGATGCTTTATCAAATCCTGAGGCTCTTTTTTGGAAGGAAGCCATACAAAATGAAATAGATTTCATCATGCACAATCATACGTGGGAGTTGGTTGATCTACCTCCGGGATGTAAATCTTTGGGATCCAAGTGGATTCTTAAAAGGAAATACAAAGAAGATGAATCTATAGATAAATAAAGCTCGACTAGTGGTTCAAGGTTTTAGACAAAATGAGGGATATGATTTCTTCGATACCTGCTCTCCGGTTTCTAGAATAACATCCATTCGTGTTCTCATAGCTATTGCAGCATTGCATGATCTTGAGATACATCAAATGGATGTTAAAATAGCGTTTTTGAATGGAGAGTTGGACGAAGAAATATATATAAAACAACCAGAAGGGTTTATTGTACCCGAAAAAGAAGGAAAAATGTGTAAACTTGTTAAGTCATTGTATGGACTCAAACAAGCACCTAAACAGTGGCATCAAAAGTTTGACACTGCAATGTTGTCAAATGGTTTCACAATAAATGAATGTGACAAATGTGTCTATATTAAAGGTACTACAAATTCATATGTAATTGTTTGCCTTTATGTAGATGACATGTTAATCATGGAAAAAAACCATGAATTGATTGTGAAAACCAAGAAGATGTTGAGACAACATTTTGATATGAAGGATTTTGGATTGTGTGATATAATTCTAGGGATTAAAATCTCTAGACTTCCTGCTGGAATTATGTTATCCCAAAATCATTATGTAGAAATGGTTCTTCAAAGATTTAATGCCACAAATCGTTCTCCGGCTAGAACACCTATGAAGTTGGGTACACATTTAGCCAAAAATAGAGGAGAACCTGTTTCACAAGTGGAATATGCAAGGTTGATAGGAAGTTTAATGTACTTAACTAACTGTACCCGTCCTGATCTTGCATATACTGTAAACAAACTTAGTCGGTTCACAAGTAATCCAAGTGAGAATCATTGGAAATCACTAATGAGAGTGCTTGTATATTTGAAATACACTTCTAGTTATGGAATAGTGTATACAAAATATCCTGCAGTCCTAGAAGGATATTGTGATACAAATTAGATTTTTGACATGAAAGACTCCAAGTCTACGAGTGGATATGTGTTCACTATCGGTGGAGGAGCGGTGTCATGGAGATCCTCTAAACAAACTTGTATAGCTCGGTGGACTATGGAGTCCGGGTTCATTGCTCTAGATAAAGCTGGAGAAGAAGCCGAGTGGCTTCGAAACTTTCTAGAAGATATTCCGTGTTGGAATAAACCGGTGTCTTCCATTACAATTCATTGTGACAGTCAGTCAGCAATAGGAAGAGCACAAATTAGTATGCACAATGGTAAATCTCGACATATTCGTCGGAGACACAATACCATAAGACAATTGATCTCGAATGGGGTTATTTCGGTTGACTATGTGAAGTCAAAGAAAAATCTTGCGGATCCGCTTACAAAAAGTATAAATAGAGATCAAATGTACAAACTACTTGGAGGAATGGGTTTAAAATCCACAAATTAAAATATTTATAACGGTAACCCAACCTTGAGAATTGGAGATCCCAAAACCTTGGTTCAATGGGACAACTAAGTTATAAATATTAGTTCGAGTGCTTGGAATTGTTACTTGCTCATTCTTGAAATATCCAAGTGTAAATGACCTGCAAAATGTGGTGAGGTTAATATTTCTTTTAATGATTCCTATACCTATGAGGTAGAGTAGCGCAGGATACTCTTGATAGGAGATCACCTATATAAGTACAAAGTATTGACCGCTTTGATTGCAACACTTATGAATCTAAGATATGGTTCAGGGCCGAAATGGACACAACGTGAGAACAAAATATGTTAGAGTATTGTTATGTAAGTACTATTGACTTGGTTTACATAAACAGTTGACTAGTTCAAGACATCGCGTCATTATGCAACTAGTAAATCCGATAGTATTTTACTACGGTAGGTTCAAAGCCACAAGCTACCTATCCTGATGTAACAATAACTCAAAATGATTTTCTAGTGAGAATGCTAATATACGTGAAATTCATTCATGTGGGGGATTGTTGGAAAAAAATATATTTGAATGAATTGAATGAGTTGAAGGAAAGACTTGTCCTAAGTAAATTTGAATTTGGTGAAATGATTTGGAGGGAAAACTTGGTTTTGGTTTGTCCCACATTGGAACAACTCCAATGTATTGTTCACCTTATATAATCCAACTTTGGATTATGGAATTGGGCCCTTAGGGCACCAGATGTTTTGTAAAGGGGCAAGACGCTAATCGATGCAACAAACACGCGCGCGCTGCCGGCCGGCTCGGCGAGGCGATGTCTTATGATCAATTATTCTTTTTGAATAAAATTTGGTTAAAGAAAAAAATATAAATAAATAAAATTTATTTTTTTAGTACGCTCGATCGGTAAAAAACTACCGACCGAGCGCAACCCTCGTTTGCGAAACAGTAGGTTGTCCAAAAGTTGGGCGACCGATCGGTAAAAAATAACCAATCGAGCGCAGCGTCCATTGAGCGAGACAGAAATGTTGTCAAAAGTGGGGCGCTCGGTCGGTTAAATTTGACCAACCGAGCGCACCTTATGCAGTCCGAAAAGTCACGACTGTTTCTGGGCTTTTTCTGTCATGGGTTGCATCATTACGCCTTAAAACGTGTTGTTTCGTGTATAAGTCTATATATATACGGTGGTTATAACATAGAAAAATACATACAGAACATCTGATAATGTATACATCAGATTTCTGAAAAATCTCTCCCTCACTTTCTCAAAGAAAAGTTGAAACTTATTTTCGTTCGCTGAAGTTCGTGATATTTGTAGTGCTGCTATATCACGATCGTTAGTCGTTGTATCTTAGGGACGATTGCCGCCAACGTTGAGCACTGTTAATGGGCTATTTCGTCTTGCGGATAGAGAGATTCTCTCGCCTCGACTAGTTGCTGCCATTGTTGCTGTTGTTGTACAAGTTCTTCAGAATTCGGAATATACCCTCATAATAATATATCTTCTATTTATATGGTCCGGAACCCTACCAATTAATTTCCTTTCAACATAAGGACTTTTCTGAACAGTCTGACGCCGAAACCCACGCGTGCGCCTGGAAGTAGTCTCGCGCGCGCGCACAACAAAAAAAACAGGTTTCTGGAACTCTGATTCATGGGCGGGCGAGCTCAAATCTCGCTCGCGCACCTCACATTTTCTGCTCCGAGCGACGATTTTGAAAAATTCATATCTCGAGTTCTAACCGTCGGATCGAGCTGAAATTTTGACAGTAGCTTCAAAACATCTTGAATTTATTCTGAATGGTAAAGATTGGATTTGGATCTCTCTAAAATTAAATTTGATTTTTCAAACAAAGCTGCTCCGTAATTCACTCTTCAAAAATTTATTTTCCTACAAAATCAACCCGATGAGTGAAATACACAAGCATGCACTAAAACACATAAAAACAATATGAATGCGCACAAAATAGACATAAACCTATCACGAAATAATGCACACAAAATGCACTTATCAACCTCCTATTTATAGGAAAATTTCTGGGTTGTTCGGGCTACCCGAGCCGAGGTTGAGATGTCCGAGGTCCAGCATGCATGCCACGTTTCAGATGCTAGAGATGAGTCATCAACACTTTTCACACCTCATGCTTAAGTGCCACTTGTCACTCAACCGTGCGTCCATACACCTGCCTGTCTGTCCCTAAGGGTTCGGGCTTTTCCGTTCATGGTTCGGACCTCCCTAGCTGCAGTTCAGACCTCTTTGACTGTAGTTTGGACTTCCCTAGCTACATTTTTTCGTAGCTGCAGTTCGGACTTCCCTAGCTGCAGACTTCCCTAGCAGCAAAATTCCTAGTAGTAGAATTCCCTAGTAGCAGTTTGGAATTTCCGAATTGGTCCATTAATTCGAAGCCCATAATTTTTTTTATTTCCAGATTAGGCCTCTGATTTTTTTAATTAGTAATCCTTAATCATATTTATCATTTAATTAACTTGAATCAGGATGTGGGTTACTACAGTCGAGAATAGGTAAGCCGCAGTCTTAAGGTATTTTCGGTTAATGGAGAATTAATGGAGAAAACGTAGGGTGAGTTGTTCCAAGCTTGAAATGGTTCCTGATGGGAGTTTTTTGAACCATGCCAGATTGCGATTGGCCAGCGTAGTCCGAAAGATCTTGCAATATGCGGCATCTCTGAGGTCATATAGTTCGGCCTTCGCATAAAACCTGTCCAGGTGATCCTGAGGGTCTCCTGTTTCATTGTATTTGGGAAGATTTACGATTTTTACTCCTACTAGCACCTTGGCTAAAATGGCAGTAGTGAACGGGCTGCGCCAGGTTGGTAGGATTGCCAAAGCACTTTCTCCTCTCCCTTCAGTACGAAATCCTGGGCGCATGAGCCCGTGGCTATCCGCCTCTTATTCGTGGAACACTGTCTCCCTTCTTGCGTTGGAGAGTGACACCTTGTTCGTTCCAACTTCCTCTATTTCGTGGTGGTCCTGGTGGTGAGGTGGAGGTAGCTCGCCATTTAGGCTTTGATTGTTTCCCTAATTGTGTTGTTGAGCCGCCAGATAATGTACTATGGTCTCGGCCACAGCACGTGAGGCGGCCTCCTCCATCATGGCATTTAACGCATTATGAGTTATAAGAAACTCCTGTTGCGGTGAGGGGTTAGGAAGTGGAGGCTCCTAATCTCCTTTAGTGTTACGTGTGACATATGATCGCGTTTGCATCCTCAATGAATAGATGACCTTTCTTACATAAGACGCCAAGCTGATGCGGGCAATAAATCGACTACCTGAATCAGCGGAATTCGGGTGATCCACCAAATCAGGAGATCCAAACTCAACTGATCTCGTGTTCCAACAGATCACTTGACAAAGTTGAAATCCAATGCTTGATCTCCTCTGGGCTGTCACCTATTTCACGAATAAACGTTAGAGACGCTGAGTGATCATCCGGCGAAAATCCTATGACGCTCAAGTCAGCGATCACCTCCATAAATAGCACAGAAGTATAGAGTTTTTCGAAATTGAAAAGTCACTTCAAATGATAAATGTTCTTGGTATTTGTAGACAAAGTGATATGTGATTAAACTACAGACAAACCCTTCCAGGGTTTAAAAATTAACAACTAACCTTTTTAAGAGATAAATTTTACGAATTGAGCTACTTATTTTATTTATATATTTAATTTTAGATTACACTAAAAATTATTAAAATATGCTTATACCCATCACACATGTTATGCCCTGATGCCAAAATTTAACCCAACCCGCCAACTCGAAACTAGTCGACCTGAAAAATATAGGGTTAAGGTTGGGTGTTTTTGAGTTCAGGTCGAATTGGATTGACCCGAAAGCTAACCCGATAATCGAGTTTGGGTTGGACTCGGGTCAACCCTGACCCGAGGTGACCCAATTTTTTATTTTTTTTATAAAATTAAGAAAGAGTTGCTATATTTTTATGTGTTGTATGTTTGAAAGAGTTGCTACATTTATATATATATATGTTTTTAGTAAGTATAATATAATTTAAATTTTTTACAACTAGACTTTAATATTTAATATATATAAGTTTAGATTTTGTTATGATGTGTTTAAATTAAATATTATTATTATTATTGTATGTTTTAAATTTTTATTTAATTATTTTTTCAAAAATAAAAAATTAAATCGTGTTGATTTGGGTTAACCGGGTTAGTTGGGTTTGGGTTCGGGTTCGGGTTTGAGTTCGGATTGGATATGCTCGGGTCAACCCTGACCCGAGGTGACCCAATTTTTTATTTTTTATTTTTATAAAATTAAGAAAGAGTTGCTATATTTTTATGTGTTGTATGTTTGAAAGAGTTGCTACATTTATATATATATATATATATATATATATATATATATTTAGTAAGTATAATATAATTTAAATTTTTTACAACTAGACTTTAATATTTAATATATATAAGTTTAAATTTTGTTATGATGTGTTTAAATTAAATATTATTATTATTATTGTGTGTTTTAAATTTTTATTTAATTATTTTTTCAGAAATAAAAAATTAAATCGTGTTGATTGGGGTTAACCGGGTTAGTTGGGTTTGAGTTCGGGTTCAGGTTTGAGTTTGGATTGGATATTTTTGGGTTGAATCGGGTTCAAATTGAGAAATTTTTTAAAAAATATTTTCCTTTGCGTCCGAAGTCACCAATCAACCCAAATTGACAACAGTAATAATATCTTGCATTACATTACACACACAACTCTTGTGCTCCTGTTACTGATTTTTATAGTTGGTCAAATATTTGTTTAGCAGCCAATTTTTACAAGAACCATCCGACTGCCCAAAGCATTTGAAATTCCAAGTGAAAACCTAAAGATCATCAAAGAAGGCAGCTGCCACCATGTCCCGCCAGGCCGTCAAGAGACTCATCGGCAACTTTTCGCCGCGGCCGCTTTGCCCTAAGCAGCAGCACCGCAATTTCGGATCGCCTCCGCCTCCGCCCGCCGTCTTCGTCGATAAGAACACCCGAGTCATTTGCCAAGGGATCACCGGAAAGAATGGCACCTTCCACACCGAGCAGGCTATCGAATACGGCACCAAAATGGTATTTATGCTCTCGACTCCAGTTGCTGTGCTTCGCCTCGTTTTTTTTTTTAAAAATGCATTTTCTTTTTTTTTTCCCCACTTTCCTCTCCGAAGTTTCTGTCCGTGATGGATTGGTGTATGTGGATCCTTCTAGAAATGTGAAATGCTACGGGTTTAGATGCTGAGAATTGGATGTATTTAAAATTTTGGTTTCTTGGTCTCTAGGAGCTGGTGGACTTTACTTCCTCCGGGATCAAACATGATAAACTTGAGATGCAAAAATAAAGTGTGTCATAAATATGAAAATATAATCTGTACTTTTGATGGAAAGATGCCCTACGAATAAAGCATATAAGCACTAGAAGGTATAATAGAACAAACCTTTGTATTTTGTGTATATTTATGCTCTGAACCAACAGTGAATGACCTGGGGTGGAGCTTGAATTACATCCACATGCATGTAAATGAACATACATTAAAAACAACACTATGACGTTCGTCTTATTATATTTTCACAAATTATACTCGACTATGTGATGATTTTACTCTGTTTAACTCGAGCCTTTGGTTTTTAACATTTCGTATAATTCATACCTAACTTACTTTCCCTGTTTTATTTGTTAAACATGGAATTGATTGGATTTTGGGAGTTCAACTGAGATTTTTAATGGATCTTGAACTTGACTATTGCAATAATGAAGAATAGCAGATTCAAAATTCAGTCATTAAACTAAATTGTTTGGATTATTTTATCTTCTTCTGTCGCTTTGGTTGCACCAACGGTTTTCACTTTTCTGTTTGTATGTATTTTATTAGAATTTAAAATATAGAAATAAACTATTTAAGTCCATGATGACTACTTGACATCCCCCACAGATAATTAAATATTGGTTTTGCTGTTGATATGGGACGAGAAATATGCATACGGAAACTAGTGTCTGGCATTATATTTGTGTCATTATTCTCAAAGATTGATTCTGTTTGCACATAGGTTGGAGGTGTTACTCCTAAAAAGGGTGGAACAGAGCACTTGGGGCTTCCTGTTTTCAACTCTGTAGCAGAAGCAAAAGCTGAAACTAAGGCTAATGCATCAGTTATTTACGTCCCTCCACCTTTTGCTGCTAAAGCTATTATGGAGGCTATGGAAGCTGAACTAGATTTGGTTGTATGCATAACGGAGGGAATACCGCAGCATGACATGGTAATAACGATTGTTTGGCGCACTTTCATCTTTCATTTTCAATAAATATATAAAAAAACATGTACAATTCTTGAACCATTTCCCATAATAATTACATAAAAAGTGTTCAATTCTCGAACCATTTCCCAGTATTGAGGTTTACCTGTTTTGGATCTTTTATGCGTTACACAAATTATTATTAATGCTCTGTGATAGTGATTTACAGGCTATTGATATTTTTGTTACGTGAGCTTGAATTTTTCACTAATCATTTTAAAAGGAAGATAAGGACATCCCATTAGCTATATAATTACATCTGTCAAAGATTTACATCCTATGTGTTCTTTTCTGTCCAGAAACAAAATTTCTAGTTAATAAAGTTTGGTGTCTTGTGCTTTCAAAATTTGATGGCAATGACCCTCTGACTTACTTGTACTATTAAGATATCATGGCTTGTTTATAGACTGTTACTTTTGAGGAATACTGGATGTGCGGGGATTTGTTTGAATCGAGTTCCCCTTAAGTCCTACCATATATAATTCCGGAAAACAATTTGTGTTGGAATGTTAGTATTCCATGAGACTATTAGCTGTTTCAATTTTTTTGTTTGAATAAACTGTTCTTTATCGTGACAATATGAGTGCGCTTGAAATGAGAGATATTTTTCAACAAAAAAAGGAGATATTGACATGTGTCGATTTCGCAGTTATCTGTTAAGAAACACCTGGCTCTCAAAACTACCATGAAGAGAACTGGTTTGACTAGGAAATACTGGAGCACATATATTGGTTCACATTAAGTTATCTGGCCGACTCAGTGCTGATTGGTGACGTTCTTTGACGTTGCTTTGACGTTGAAAAGGAGAGGGTTTGATAAGTTTTTTGCTTACATGGAACCATCGCAAATGCATCTATTGTCAATGATGAATGAATAAACATTCCAATTACACGGTTCAAAATTGGTGTTCTAAGAACTTAATAGCCTGAAACATTCTTTTAACCTTTAATTCCTATTTAAATTTTTGTGTTCCGTTCTACGTTATGTTCAAGTCTAGTGCATGTGACTCATGGACAGTCTTTCTACCTAATTTTCTTAACTGATATCTATGTCGATTTTCATGTTCTTGTTTGTTTTTCTCCATTACAGGTTCGCGTGAAGGCTGCTCTTAATAAGCAATCAAAAACTCGGCTAATTGGTCCAAATTGTCCCGGTATTATAAAGCCTGGGGAATGCAAAATTGGAATTATGCCTGGTTACATTCACAAACCAGGACGGATTGGAATAGTTTCACGTTCTGGTACATTGACTTATGAAGCGGTGAGATTCATTTTTCTGGGTACAGTTTATTTCTAGAAATCTTATTTATTTTTCTGGCCTACTCCCCACTTCTTTTAGTTCGTGTTCATAGTTTATTTCAATTTTTTAAATACTGCTTGAATGTGGATTACTTTCTTAGATGTTTATTTTCTAGGTTTTCCAAACAACTGCTGTTGGGCTCGGGCAGTCAACATGTGTAGGAATAGGTGGGGATCCTTTCAATGGAACAAATTTTGTTGATTGCATAGAGAAGTTTCTTGTGGATCCACAGACAGAAGGTAATTTATGACCAGGTTTCTCTCTTATTTGAAACTTCCTCTTTTTCTAGACGGCAGTTTAATTGATTCCAAGATGCTATCTTTATGTTTTTTTCTACATTAAGTACAAGTATGTTCATACTAGATTTTGGTTGTGACTCTTCATCTGCATCAAGTATTCAATCGCTGTAACAAAACTAAAATCCCTACATCTGTCTCGGGGTCTTGTCCTGATGAACTTGTGTAGCAGGTTTTTAGTTAAGAGATATTGGGTTAGAATCAGTTGCCCGGTAACTGAGTATCCATAGGATTCGAGGAAGGAAAAGCATCTTGTTCACTTTATCTTCTTTCTTAATTTCCTTGACCATTTCCTACTATTTGATGAGAAATAGCTTTTTCTTATTGCGAACAATTAGGCATGCCTCCTTTGTGCAAGGGAGAAATCAAACTCAGTGTGAAAAGAATTACATTTATGCAAGTAACCATATTTCATCAGCATCTTCTATAGTGGACATTGTTTTCTTCAAATAATGAGATGCTCAATGCGATTTGCTTTGTTCTCGCATGACATGATAGATTATATGGAACATTATTTTGTACTGCTGGTCCTCATGTGAGGTGAAAAGTTCTTTGCTTAAAAATTACGTGATCAAATCATTGGGAAAAAGGGCCAGAAAGTGATTTTAAAAGTGTATTGACTTTGTTCTGTTCTTAGGCTGTTGATGAGGATATAAATGATGGTTCTTAATGAGCTTTGGGCTAAGCCTTAACACAAGAGTCCCGCTCTCTGTGTGAATCTTGTGATTATAAACTGATGCATCTGCATAACCCTCACTTCTGCTTTCTCTTGAAAACTTTGATTGGTTCTTGAAGAAATTAAAATCACCATACTACCATATAAGAAAAATATTGGCCTTGGGATCAGTTCATAAATTACTTTATTCATCTCAGCCATATTTAATGTCATTTTAAAATACAGAAAATGTTTTAATGTCTGGAATCTTTGGATGTAACAGTGCAAAGAAATTTTCTTTAATTTTAAGTAGAAGCTGAAGCAGAGGCAAAAGCTCAAACACCATGTCTTCTGGTTTCTGGAAATATATTTTACCAGAAAAAGGAAAGAAAACATAACTAATCTAATCTACGCTTCCTCGTAATAAATTGGTCCGATGCTAACCTTGTTCTTTAAACTGTTACCTGACTCCTTTTTGACTTTGATCCTAACGAAAAAATCCATTCCGTTCTTCACAACTCATCCTTCTGTAGTTTTAATAGGTTACTAGAAATTCGACTTGATGTGTCATCCCTTTTTTTCAGTGTCTGTAAACTGTTGAATCAGACCTATTGTAAATTCCATGAATAACATCTCCAATAAAAGAATTGCCAATTTTTTGATCCATGCATTTGAGATATTTTTCTTTTATCATTATGGACTGAGTTATTGACAATGCATTTCTTGCCTAGTACTTTTTCTGCATAGAAATATAATATGTTGACTGAGGATTTTAATTGCTTGACTTTAGACATCTTAGAAAGCATAAAACTGATAAAAAGTTTCATGTTATGGGGACAACTAACACTCTATAGCTAATTAGCTATAGCATAACCATCACTTTTTATACACTGCTCGTTAAACATGTTCTTTTTTAACTTAGAATATAGTTATTAGAAATGAAGACATTTTATGAGGCGGCGGTCTCTTTTCTCTTTTTTTTTTTTCTAAAAAAAATTCATAGCTCTGGTACTTTTTTTGTTTTACTACTATATATGTTGTGTCAATAACTTCTGCCAAGTCAGTTAGTTGCTGCCAACGAAATAGAAGTCAGTCTGATATTCTGTCTCGGAATAGGACTGTAGTTGGAAATAAAATGGGTGGTTTGGGTGCTTATTCCCATCTTTCATTGCTCTTTTTTCAGATAAGTGTTTTTATGCAGTTCCACTTTTCGTTAGACTTTTTTGTAGAATTGAGATTGCTGGAAATTGAGACGCTGTTCTTAATTTACTCTTCACATTTCAGGAATTGTTCTTATTGGTGAGATTGGTGGCACAGCAGAGGAGGATGCTGCGGCACTTATAAAGGTTAGGACCAACCCTTGCAACGAAATGATCACATGAATAGAAAATCCGGTGACATGTCCCAATTGAACTTGTCGCAATCTGGTGACACCTTTTTAGCCAGCAGGATTCTATTGTTTCTTAGACCCATGGTGCTGTACCATTTTTTCCTCAGTATGGCTGGATTTTTTGTTCTCTCACATTTTTCAGACTGTAAAATCCTCTTTACATCATCTATTATATTGCTAATTATTGCACTTAATCCTGTAGACATCTGTCCTTTAACCATGTCCATGATCAACCTTAGTTGCCCAATCTCCGCTGTTTTGTTGAATTTTATACAGTGATACGAGAAATAAGCTACCTTTAGGTTGCATGACTTGTAACTGTTAAGAAATTAGCTTTCTTGAGGTTAAAACCTTCTCGACATCGCAATCCTGCATATTGATAATACTAGATTCATAATAGGAAAACTGGAGTGTTCAGATGAACTCTGTGCTTCCCCTTGTGGAATCATATGCTTTTTTTAAAATTTGTTTTTATCATGAAACTTACCTTGACAAGAAAAGGTACTGTGAAGGAGAAAAAGCAATTGGAGACTGATTGAGACATCCCAACCCATAAGTTGGATATATTTATTTTTTATGCACAGCTACCCCACCTTATTGTCTAGAAGTTTCCTATTCTAGTTGCAGTTGCCTCTTATCAATTCAGGCAAAAGAAAATAATTGTTTGGTCTTTGTGCTTATATGTTTTCATCTGATGAATCTAGGAGATCGGAATGTGCCTTTATCCTTTCTGATCTAGAAATTGGTCGGTGGTTTAAAGTTGTTCTTAAACAGTATTGATTATAGGAAAATTGACGTCCTTATGCTATAGCATTTGGGATTTTTTAAGACAAAATTTTATACCAGGGAATAGTGCAACATAGTTGGTTTTCGGTCAGAGCAGAAATCTTTGGTGTGCTATTTTGCAGGGTAACTAGTGGTGAGACAAATCTAATTTTTAGTTAAATTGCAGAATATGATTTTATCAAAACTTGCAATGGATTTGATTAAGAAATGCTAAATGCTATGGGTTTGGGTTAAATATTTGGGAAAATGGTTTGATGTTGCAACAGTTGAGTTGAACAAGTTGTATGGCATCAAGATGGACAGAAGGTAATTAGATTCGTGAAAGTGAAATGGGTATTGGAAACTCTTTCTGTGGTTAAT
Organism: Henckelia pumila; assembly: GCF_033568475.1. Classification (NCBI taxonomy): domain Eukaryota; kingdom Viridiplantae; phylum Streptophyta; class Magnoliopsida; order Lamiales; family Gesneriaceae; genus Henckelia; species Henckelia pumila. Next base: position 231,185,544 of record NC_133123.1, read on the forward strand.
CCCATTTCAATCTTCTGCACAAGCAGTGGATTTCTGGTTTAGCAAGCGAATGCCAATCATTGCTGCGGATGACAACTTGATGGTTTATTTCGATAACCGGTTAATTGCAAATTGGTCGTACAGATTGCTTTACATCTTAAGCTTGTCACACCTGAAGTGGTATCTAGCTTGTTTGGTATTTGGGTCATTCCATGGAAATACTTTAAGATAATTATTTTAGGGAAATAAATCAATGGTAAAATAAAATCTTAGATGTTAAGTCATGTCACAAATTGTTTAGTAGTTATGTCACATCATTGTGTAAAATCATTTTAAAATTTGAAAAAAAAGTATCTATTATTAGAATTCTATCTATATAATAGAGTAATTTTGATAAAACTGAATAAAAAAGTAGTGATTTTACTGGGAAATTGGAACAGGAGGGAAAATATATATTGGTAAAAGGAGATTGACAATGAGATGGTACAATTTGATTTTATTTTGAGTGATGGAAAATTAGAATTCAAATACAAAACCAAAAAGGGTGTTATGTTTCTGTACTTATTAGAAAAAAGGGACATCTAAGAGAAGTCAACCACATTGATCTCTCTGGATTTCATGGACTGCAGGAATAGTCAAGCAGCTCAAATTAGAAGGTCACTATGAAATCGATGCCTGTTCTGATTGGCATTCCTCAATCACTTTTATCTCTCATTCAGTAAATTTTCCCCAACTTTTATGATTTCTTTGCTGCTTTGTCCTTGTTGATACTGATTATATGTTCAATGTTGTTTTGGTGGTTCAGAAGAGAGAAAAATAAATACAGAGAAAAGACCTTTATCCATCAAATGTTACATGCTGGCATCTAAACATCAGAAATGTTTCTTCTGAGTCCCGACATTCCCCAATTATACATTATTAAGACTGCAGTTTGTATTGGATAACAATAGTTCAGTACTTTTGACCTTTGACTGATTGTTTTTTTCAAGTGTACAATATCTTGATTTTGAAGAAGTTTTGGACCATGATTGGTTATGAAGTGTAATCGCGGTTCCTATTAATTTTAACTTTGAATTAACTTGTTCCTATTTGTTGAATGATACAGGAAAGTGGGTCTGAAAAGCCTGTTGTTGCTTTTATTGCTGGACTTACTGCTCCACCTGGTAGAAGAATGGGTCATGCAGGAGGTAATGTATCTATAAGTTCCGATTTATTATATTCTCATGCTCACGATTTTTTGTCCATCTTAGCTTCATGTTTATGGGGTTTGATTTTGCCTTGTTTATTATTGTTTCTGTTGTTATGCTCATATTGGGAAGTTCAATTGATTATGTTTTAGCTGTATCGTCTGATAAAACTTTTCATTTTTTGTGGTTCACTATCTTAGTGACGTTCTTTTGTTTTGCCTTATAATTTGTTTCCCTATATCTGACATTCCATAAAAGGACGAGGAAAATCAAAAGAAAATTGTCTATTGTGCAGCTATGTTGAAGAAAATTTGTTTTTATCTTAGAGTAATTAAAATTATGCATTAAGATTTAAGACACAAAAAGCAAGAATGTTGCGATAATTCACAAATTCTCTGGTCGAAGTAGCCAAGGATGCCCTTGGTTACTTCAGCACCATAAACTGGGTTCTGAGTGTATTCCCCATATATTACCCTCTAGCAATTGTAACTAGGATCAAGCTGGAAAATTTGCTTTGTAAAATCAAAATCTTCACATGTATGTAACCTGCTCGTAGTATGGAATTAGGCATAACACCTGCTTATGCCTCTTGATCTGTTCTGGAAACTTGGGAAGGGTGAAGTTTGAATTGGCCATCTATATCAGTGAGAGAGGGATGGATGGCATACTTGTCTCTGAAGTTATATATGTCGAAGACCTTCATATCTTCATGAGGCTCCAGATAATGACAACTCACTGCATGCCTACAGATAATCTCCAACTTGTGGTTTGTGTCAATCAACTGTTTACTGTGGTTACTTGGGCATGGATGAGAGATATCATGAAATATTATGCACATTATACTTGACAAAGTTCTAGTATTATTTTTTGTTACAACTTAAGGCTCTAATTGTTTAGCCTTCAATAATGATGAGTGCATAGTGTGGGAAGTACAAATCGAGCTCCATCTTTTTGTATTATGTTCGAAGTCAAAATCATGGTGGTGTCCAAAGTACTTCAATCATGCTTAACAACGTTGTGTCTGGCTCGTAAATCGAAATTGGTGCTACGGCTTTTTGACCCAACTCAATTCTTCTGCATCACCATTTGATCTTTGATGAGCCAGGTTTCTGTGCTGTGTTAGGCCCAATAGTCCAAGCAGGCCAAAAGAAGGCCCAAGCCCTTATCTTACGATCAGCAGAAGGAATAAATAGATAGGAGACAGTTAATTAGAGTCATTCACGCTTATTGTATTTGGTTCTTACTAGTTTGTGCTAGGGTTGTTACTATAGCTTGAGCTAGGGGCAAGGAGTTATTCTTCTTGTAAAGTGTGTTAGGAGATTTGGATCCTAACATGCTGTATCATTTTCATTTTTATATTGACACTTGATTCTCCTGTGGGATGTGCAGCAATCGTATCTGGAGGGAAGGGCACGGCTCAAGACAAAATCAAAACTCTAAGAGAAGCTGGAGTCACTGTGGTCGAATCACCTGCAAAGATCGGCACTGCAATGTTTGAAGTCTTCAAGCAGAGAGGTCTGGTTTGAGTCTGGTTCGTGATCTTTTTCGTGATTTTTTTGGTTGTCGTCTGAGCGCTCTTGCAGCACATAATAACAAGCACAAATTCTTTGACAATGATATGTATTTTCCCATCTGCCAGAAATTGTACCACCTCAAACAAAACAATAACAATCCAATCTTCATTATCTTATTGCTCCATATATTACGCTTTAGAAGAGCAGTGAAATACTGTCGACTGTGCTTCGATGCTTTAAATGGAACTGAATACCTTTTTTATTTTGTTTTAGGCGTTTCCTCTTATCATATATGCCGGCATTATAATTTTTGCTTTTTTATTTTTTGGGTTTGGGATGTTTTTTGCAATTTTTTAAAGGACAAATCTTATATACTTTGAACCTGAAATTTGTACATGACCTTGTACAAATTTGAATTGAAAAAGAAATTTTACTATTTGTTAAAATGTTATTATGCAATAGTTGTATTTCTCGATTTTGCCAAGTTTCTGTAAAGACCATTTTATATTTATATTTATATATATTACACACGATAAGGACATATTTTTCTTTATCATCTTATTATTATGTTTTTATTTTTTTAAAAAATATTTGTTTATTTTTACATTCAAACTTACTTTTATTTATATTTTAAAATGTAATCTTATCTCTATCTACATTTTTTTTTATCCTCCTAAAAAAAATTTCGATAAATCATCAGCTTCAAAATAACAAAAAGTATTAGATAAATATCTATATTATGTTATTAAACTTGAGGTACTTAAAAGTAATTAATTTTGATGTTCATATATATTTTTCCAAAACAAGAAAACACCATATCTTGCTTAATTTTTTAGAAACGATTTTACGATAATTTTTAATATCTACGGAGTATGGACACATCATATTCACTTGTAAGCAAGCAAAATAACATTAGTTATTATTATTATTATTTTGCAAAGAAAATGATGGAAAATTGATTATTGCTGTATACGTTGTCAGTTGTCACGATGCAATAGGTAGGATATGTCTGGAAGAAAGTAGACGTGCAAAGATATTGACAAGACAAATTTTGGTTATAATAGCAACCATCAAAGAACGGTTGTTGCCCATAGTAAGAATCATAGGATTCTATGTATATGTCTTGATTTGTACGCCCTCAATCTTGTTGTGATATTGACATTGTAAGCTCGTCACTCCAACAACACTCGACATGAACTGATTATTTTGAGAATAGACTCAGAATCTAAGCTGAAGCTCATAGAGGATGTAATATTTTGGAGTTCGCGTCAATGGAAAGAATAAATCTTTTAATGGTGCACATGTAAAGACCATTGACGAGTTCAAATCATTTGCTTTGTATGTTTCTTCCTCCTCCAATGTCACTTTTGGCTCATCTTTGCTTTAATATTCCTCAAACAATATTTCTTCTTGAGGCTCAATTACTTTTGCAGTATCACATTCCCATGAAGTTTCAACATGAGTTGAATCACTCTCCAACCCATGGTTTTGTGAGTTGTCATCATCCAGCCACACATGATTGATCACCAATTTATCTTCATAGATCACTTCATTCTCTTGGAAAATATCAGAAAATGGTTCTATAAGAAGCACAATCTGCTAATTCAAGAAACTAAAAGAGTTGATGAGTCTTTCTAAGAACTTATTTATCTCTGTCTGCTGTTTCACAATTTTCTCCAACTGAGCCACATTATCCTCAAAACGCATGTTGTACTCTTCTTGATGCTCAAGTGTTTGGTTCACAAAATTGGTGGAGTTGAATTCTGGAGGATATTGGTGACTCCAACCATGAAGTGAAGGATCACAATATCAATGGTAGTCGAAAATTTTCATATCATCATTTAACAAGTGCATCGTACTGTCGTAATCTCTGTGAAACAAGTGACTTTCAGTTGTCAAAGCTCCATAATCCACCCAACTTCTTGTTGTCTCATCCAAACCAAAATAAAAAATATGGATTAGAGTGGTGTTTGAAAAATCATGGCATCGAAATTTGTTTGCCAAATCATTGAATATCCCCCAAGCTACATAGAATGATTCTGAGTATTGTTGGCCAAACCTTGTGAACACCTGTCGATCATCCATCTCCAAGTACCTCACAAGTAAAAATAAATAAATAAATAAACAAAAAAAAATAAAAAATAATATGTCGAGTCTCAAGTAAATAATCTATCCTAATATTAACTAAACAGTCCACGACAACGGCACCAAAAACTTTACCGATGATTTCTCTATTAAATAAATCAAAAAAGCGGACTAGGCCAAGTAATAGTAAATGACAACGAGTCCAAGTATCGATCCCACAGAGACTGTAGTCAATTATCAAGATTTAATTATTTAACTTAATCTAGACAAAATAATAAAAAATATTTTGATGACTAGAATAAACATTTCAATTAAAATAAACAATAAATAAATATTAATGACTGCTAAAATCGATGTGATTAAAAATCTACTAGCAAGAGCACCAAGTCAAGTTATAGATAGTGAATAAAAATCAGATGTCGAACTTTGTAACTATCAAAATATATTTATCTCTACTTAATCTAGACTAGTTAATAAGAGCAATTTCAGATTTTAAAATATTAAATAAATTTGCAAGTAAAACTAAATTAATAAATCACAGCAAGAAAATTTGGGTTGAATTCAAATGCAAGAAAAGTTCGATCAAGGACACACGTAGGTACCAAACAATTCATGTAACATATAGTCGCTTTGGGATTCAGAGTTAATCTTAGATTACGAGAATTTTCCTAAATTGTTTAAAGGTATATTTCTATAACAATCAAACCTATTCAAATATTGACGGATTAATTTTTCATAATTCTAATCAAATTTGAATGCATTAAATATTTGTGAAAATTCAGTTTTCACCTAAATCGCACACTGAAATCGAATACTATTTCTAGTCGGTTTTACCATGTGTTGATTATTAAAGTGATCAAAATCAATCCCTCCTCTGTCGACTTAGGACCAATTAACATGCAAGAAAACAGTTGATCAGGCTATTCACAAGACAACAATAAATCTAACAATCAATAAAATAAAATCAAGTCTGAAAAATTCTAAATAAACATCAACATTTTCTACATGAATTTGTTCGACCCAATCACGTGGCCTTGATTGAAAAGAAACTACTACTCAATAAACAAAATCATGATTCAAAACAAGTTTTTAATCATGAATTGACAATAAAAATACGAAAAGAAAGAAGAACAGAGAAATCTTCTCTCCCAAGCGTGTAGTAGCCGCCTCTATGTGTTGTATCTTCTGCATTTCAGCCCTCAATCTTCTCTCTATTCCCATATTTATATGTCCTAAAAAGCCCATGAAATAAAGTCCGCAAAATAAGAATTTTAAATTCCAAAATTTCTATTTTTTCTCGAACTCGCGATCGCTCTCTCGAGCGCACAAACATGCGCTCGAGCGAGGCATGTTCTGCCAAACTTCTCTTCTGATTCCTCCAGGCTCGCTCGAGCGCACACACGCGCTCGAGCGAGATGTGATTTGCTCGTATTCTTTTTCCGATACAGCCCATGCGCAAATGCGAGATTTTCCCATGCAAATGCGTGGTTCTTCACAATTCTCGGCTCACGCATCTGTGCAACATTGCACGCAGAAGCGCCATCCTTCTCCTTTCTCTAAAGCGCAGATGCGCTATTCCTTCCGCAGATGCGCCACCTAGGTTTCTCCATTTTCCGCAGATGCGCCGCTTCTCTCCGCAGATGTGTCTCCTTGGTTTCATCACGTTTCACGCAGCTGCACAATATCTCATGCAAAAGAGTCCCTTTCTTTTCCTACTTGGCTCGCGCATATGCTCCTTCTTTCCCGCATATGCATGGTTTCTTCAAGCTTTGTGCAACAGTGCAGCTTCATCTTCAAAGTGCATATGTGATGGTTTGTGGCTTCTAACGCAGCTGCATTTTATTCTTCTAAAAACGCAATAGCGCTAGTCTTCTAATTTCTCTTGTGTTGCGCAGCTGCCATGGCGCACAAGCTTTGCTATCTTCTTTCTATTTCTTGTGCTTTTTCCTAAAAATAAACCGAGGAGAATGAAATACACACGCATGCATACAATAATAAATAAAATACACAAAAACACAAATGAGAAACCATGAATGGATACAAAATAGACATAAAAATATCACAAAATAATACACACAAAATGCACTTATCAACACCCTCATACTTAACTCTTGCTCGCCCTCGAGCAAGTCATGCAAAAACAAAATGCAAACAATAACATAAGTAAGAATGAATCATGTATCAAATATCCTTAGATAAGTCCTATCATCAACTACGAAAAACAACACATATGATTCTGATTTTTCACAATACACTGTCAGTTTAACGTAAATGTGTGTGTGTGTCATGTTATTCCAGTTTCATGCAACTTAAAAAGAATCTGTCCTACGACTGCTTACAGACCTATGAAAAATCAGTGCAAGTGTCACACTCATGCACTCTTTCATCCCAACAATCTCAAACAAAAACATGGGCTCTCTTGAGATAAATTACGCACCACCAGATTTTGCACCCGGTTTTCTTAAGCCCCAATAATTGCCCGCAGACTTAGCTAAAACTAAGATAGGATTTGAATTTCAATCCCCTCGTCTATTGTAGTGACCCGCACCGTGATCACCTACTAATCAAAACTTAAGCATGCAATTAATTAATAAAATAATCTTAATCAGAGAAACTGCGGAATTAAAATAAGTCAAATACCAGGTAAGCAAAACCTAGTGGTCAACCCCGCTATCCAGCCTTGGTCACCACCTAACCTCCCTGTCTCCAGGAGAACTACCTGCATCTGCCTCATGGAATAGGGCATCCAGCCAACAAAAAATAACCGGAAGTGAGCCTAACATGCTCAGTACGAGAGTATGAGTATACGGTGTTATGTGTGCATGTATGCAAGTGAACTGGGTACCAAGACTCTCAGGTCAAGAAACAAGCTCATAGACCGGGCCCAGGGTATATAGCACGCTGCGCCGTCGCATCAGGAGGTGGCTCATATACCCAGTGGATAATGATGACCTGATACTAGTACATGTGTCCAACCATAAAGGTGACCTGACACAAGACTTACATATCCAACCATCCACAAACTCGTAGGGTGAGCGCCCTACTATAAGATACCTCTAAGGTAAAAGCTCAATATGCTCATGTATGCAACATATAGTCATGACATGCTGTATATAAAGGCATATAAAACATGCAATCACATAATCCATGCAAACACATAATACATGCATACTCAATCTGGATATCTCGAATAATACTTCCGTACCTTTCTAAGGCAGATCCTAGAAGCTTCCATCTAGGTCCAAGCCTACCATGCAACACTACAACATAAATAACCATGCATTACCTAGCATGCCAAACATCACCTACTAGGCTCTAAAAGCCTTAATTAAACTATAGCCTACTCCCTATTTACTATAGGGAACCAAAGCCATACCTTCGTCCGTCGTCAGCCCGCTGATGTTGCATGCCCCAGAGCCTGGGCATAGCCTAGCTACGACTCCTAGACGCCTCGCCAGAGCTCCACCGCCTGGCTGCTACTGCGGACACTGTCTGCTATAAAATAAACTATTTCCTCCTCCAACTCTTAAAGAAAGAGTCCCGAAGCCCTTAAATAGAGCGATTAACGGGAGAGGAGAGGGAAAATTGCACTTAAAAATGAGGGATTCGGACCCATATTTATAGGCCACGATCGGAAGCTCCGATCTCCTGATCGGAAGCTCCGATCGGTGCATGTTTGCCACATTTTGGATGGCCGAGATCGGAAGCTCCGATCGCAGGATCGGAAGCTCCAATCTCCTGCATCTGGCCACGTGTTTCAATCTCCTTGACACCTGTTTCTGGTTGAGATCGGAAGCTCCTATCTCGGATCGGAAGCTCCGATCTGCCCGGTAGCTCCGAACTGTTTCTCATGCTTTCGAACTGGTTTTGGTCCTCCGGGACCCCCGGGACCTACCCCACCATTTTCGAACGTTCTGGATCAGATTTTCCACTTATTTTAACCAAATTAGGACTCCTTAAACATGTTTTGACACTTTTAAAATTATATGTCATTTTCTAACATGTTTAAAATCACTTAATCTTGTAAAATAGAACCGGGCTACTACATCTATAGCCCGGATGGAGCTACAATCCCATTAAGCCCGCAGACTTAGCCATGAAAGAATGATTAGAATTTCAATCATTTTCCAAGTCCGGATGGAATTGTTATTTTTAAAAATTCAAATTCTTAACCCCATGAAATCCGCATACTTAGCTACGAACAAAGGATTAGGATTTCAATCCCTTGATCATAACCCGGATGGAGTTAACTTATTATTTTTCAAAAAGTTTCTATGTGCGACCAAGATCATACATGCCATGTTATAAAATCATCGAGAATCCAAAGACACTATCATGATCAACAAACACCTATTTCCGTGCAATGGTCAAGCAAACATGAACTTCATCAATTACTTCGCTACATTACACCAGTCTAACATGCGTGATAAAAATTATTCACGAGTCAACCAACAGCTTCTCATGTCCAATCAAAAGCAAAAAATTTCACAAAAACTATTTTAACAACTCTATCATCGTAGGCCAACATTCATCATTCTACTTATGCATATAACACAAACACAATAACATAATGGCATGAATGAATACGAACTATATGCATTGAACAAAACCATATGAATGCAACACACAATGACCAATGATACACATCATAACTAAACAACACCCCCCATACTTATCTAAAGCATTGACCTCAATGCTTCAGAACAATAAACAAAATGCAAAACGAACATAAACAGAAGGAAAACAAAAATAACACTCCCCTGGTTATAAAATCATCTGCTTTCTTCTCCGCAGTATCGGTTGGGCCAGTAGTAATAGGCTAGGTATATCAGTCAGGCTCGGCACGCTGGAAAGGAAAAGAATTAAAAATCAAATAAAAATAGACATATACCAAAAATAAAATAAAAATCAAAGGAAAAAACACTGGGTTGCCTCCCAGTCAGCGCTAAATTTATAGTCTATAGCCCGACTATATCGCCCTGTCATTGGCAAATTCATGGTGGCCCATCAACCCGCTTGAATAACGTTTGATCAACCCTGCGACTGCCACGTGCTTTACTTCCATAAAAATTGTGCAAGGGATTGATGCTTTCGTACTGCCGAGCCTGCATATTTTTATCAATAAAATCACAGATCACATCTAGCAAATTCATAGTAGAGCAAGATTTGGAGTTAGGAACATCGCTAGGTGACTTAAGCATATGAAACACAACTTGCTCAGAATTCATCCTTAGAAATAACTCACCATTTTCCACATCAATTAATGCTCTACTCATAGCTAAGAAAGGACGCCCTTGAATCAGAGGTATTTTACAATTTTCATCCATGTCAAGAACAACAAAATCTATAGGATAAATACATTTGTCTATCTTGACTAAAACATTTTCCACGTCTCCTCTTGGGGATTTAATAGATCCATCAGCAAATTTAAGAGAAATATTTGCTGGTTCAATGTTGCATATACCCAATTTTCTTAGCAAGTGCATGAGGTATCAAATTTATGCTCGACCCTAAGTCACACAAAACATTATCAACAAAAAATTTTCCAATATGACAAGGTATGGAGAAACTCCCTGGATCTTGAAATTTTCGTGGGAGCTTATTTTTTAGCACTGCCGAGCATCCCTCATTCAGTGTAACCTGCATCACGTCGTTCAAATTCTTTTTATTCCTCAGTAAATCCTTCAGAAATTTGGAATAATTCGGCATCTGAGCTAAAGCGTCTGCAAAAGGTATGTTAATATGCAGTTGCTTGAAAATTTCAAGAAACTTTTTAAATTGAGGATCAAATAATAATTGCTTAGATCTATGAGGAAAAGGGAGGGTTGAAATATCAACATTATCATTAACCTCAAATTTTGAAGTCTTACCCTTCTTACCTGTGGCAGCGGACTTTTCAGCTTTTTGCGTCTCCTCCTTGGGTTCTTCCATGCTCGGCCTCTCCACAATCTTGCCTTCAGATATCTTTTTCGGCTCCTCCTTTTGTGACCTCGTTACAACCATGATAGAATTAACCTCCCTAAGATTTGTTTCAGTATTGCTCGGCAGTGAACCGGGCACTCTGGTCGAAAATTGGGTTGCTATCTGAACCATCTGAGACTCCAAATTTTGCAACATATCTTCTTGATTTTGCAGTCTTGCCTCGGTTCCTGCAACATATGTGAGGCCTCGGGTTGCTAATCTCATTCTTAGGGCAATTAGTAAATAAACATGATTAATGGACCAAGGATCAGAAGTAATCAAAACAAGAAATTTTTTTAATTCAAAGTGGGGTGCGCTCGAGTGGCACTTTTCTGCCGCTCGGGCTCCCCAAAATGTCCAACCTTCGGGTTGGAAGAAATGGGGCTGCGCTCGAGCTGCTGTTTTCTGCAGCTCGGGCGCTGCCCTGGGCAGATTCTTGCTCTGTTTTTGCAGCTCAAAACTTGATCCTTCAAACCAATCCAATCCATCATATTCAAGTCTCAAAACATGTATATATACATAGAACAAGATCTAAACATGTTTCCAAGTAGTTAATACATCAAACTATAAACTTAACATCTAGCAAAATTTGGAAAATACACAAGATGTTCATAGCAATACAACTAAGTTCAAGATTCTAACAACTTGTTCAAGGTCTCAAGTTCCCACTTTTAGCTACAAACCTGAGTCCACACTTCTATCTCGATCATCATCTCTCAAGGTTGTCTTTGACTCGATCCAGTCCTTCCTATCGTCATGCACACATACAAACAAGACAATAGCCGAAAACATCCGGTGAGAATAGGATTCTCAGTATAAAAGACATAAACATGCAATATCACGTATGTCAACTTCGAGATATAAAGAATAAATTGCATAACCCGTAGACTAATTTACGTCGTTGAGATTTACAGCCGCTCCAGGCCTCAAGATTCGTGCACAATATTGGTTTTGAGATTTATAGCCTCTCCAGGCTCTCAAGACTCGTATCAATCTTGGATAGAGGTTTTAGAGCCGATCAAGGCCTCAAGATTTATCTATAAACCTTGGATGGATCCATTTTTGATAGTTCATTTTCGATAAGACATCGATATAACATCAGTTATAATTTAAAGATCCACTACCTGTGATGAATCAACAATTCAAATGCAAAAACAAAGCATACGATAACAAGTATGTGATTTTCGTCGGGATAACTCAAGAATCATCGTTCTTGAGTTTCATAGCCCTTTTCAATCGATGTCTGTTTATACCTTCTTGTTTCTTCTCGGTTCTTGAGTGCTTCAAATCTACAAATAATCATCAAGAACACATATCTCATAATCTATTCAACCTCACAAATCAATCTTCCATATCAAATCAACTTCAAACCTAGCTCAACTTCTTCTTCGATTCGAAGGCGGACTCTCGATTCGATCAAGCTCTTATCTAATCTGAAATGAAGTATATGTAAGCTATAATTATCAGCAACAACTCATTCAAAGTCAGCTCAATCAACAAGATACCAAAATGGCTTCAATTCATAAACCGACGGCGTAACGACTGAAAATCGGTAACCGAAACGATATCAAACACAATATAATATACTTCAAACCAACATATATCAGCAAGATATCATTAAAATCTCAGCATATCATCAACATATAGGTTTGAACACAGCTGGAAAATCATAGGAAATACAAACAATCTCCGTTCTTCGATCCGGTTTCGACTATATAAGATATAAAAGCTCAAGAACACTTATTCATGCTCATAATCTGATTTCATCAATATTCTGATTTTGAAACATGCTGGAAAAAAAATAACACTTACACCAAATCATAGCTCTCGTCGCAAGGATTCCAGAACTATGCTCGAAATTAAATTCGGACAATCGGATCAAAAGATACGAATGTTTGAAAATCCAATTCAAGGAAGAAGATGGTGGTCTCGGTTCTTACTCTGAAATTATGAAGGAAATATGTATATACACGTGTAAGGCTGACTAATCAAATGGTTAAAAGATATATTCAAGCTAAATTGCAATTTAGTCCCTGAAACTTCAAAAATTGAAAAAAAAACCTCGACCCTCTTTTTAATTCAATTTCAATCCTAAATAATTTAAGAATATTAGAATTTAAATCTAAACTCTAAAAATTCTCAATTAAATATACACGGATTAAAATTAAATAATCCTGGATTAAATCAAATAATCTCGGGCCTTATAATTCTCCCCCTCTTAGACATGATTTTGCCCTCGAAATCGCATGCAGTCAATAGACACATAAGATAAAGAAATAACCGAAATACTGAATAAGACTCACATCAGTGAAATAGATGATGAAATCTCTGTCTCGTGTCTGACTCACTCTCCCAAGTCGCTTCCTCAACTCCATGTCGACTCCACTGAACCTTGACTAACTGTATCGTCTTGTTTCTGAGCTGTTTATCTTTCCGATCAAGAATCTTAATAGGCTGCTCAAAATAACTCAGAGTCTTGTCCAGTTCAGCTTTATCAGGCTGGAGTATATGAGATATATCAGGCTGATACTTTCAAAGCATAAAAACATGAAACACATCATTTATTCCAGATAAAGACGGAGGCAATGCAAGTATATAGGCAAGTTCGCATATCTTCTCGAGAATCTCATAAGGACCTATGAATCGTGGAGACAACTTTTCTCGCTTGCCAAATCGGACCGTGCCACTGAACAGAGAAATCTTCAAGAACACTCGATCTCCCTGTGCAAAACACAAAGGCCTGCGTCGAACATTGACATACTTCGCTTGTTGATCTGGGGCTGTCTTCATTTGCTTCTGAATCAATTTCACTTTTTCAGCCATCTCTTGGATCATATCCGGTTCAGTATCAGGTACCTCTGAGATATCATTCCAGTATAGAGGATATCTGCACTTCTTACCATACAAAGCTTAAAATGGAGCCATCTTGATACTCGTCTGATAACTGTTATTGTACGAGAACTCCACAAGTGGTAACGAATCTATCCAATTAATGTTAAAATCTAACACTACAGATCTCAACATATCCTTAAGTGTCTGAATAGTTTGTTCTAACTGTCCGTCAGTCTGAGGATAATAAGCAGTACTCAAGTGCAAACTAGTACCAAGAGCTTGTTGCAAACTGTGCCAAAAGTGAAATGTGAATCGAGGATCTCGATCAGATACAATAGACTTAGGCACACCGTGAAATCTTACCAATTCCCTGACGTATATTTTTGCCATCTGATCATGTCGATATGTCATCTTGTATGGAATGAAACAAGCGGATTTCGTCAATCTATCAATAATCACCCAAATGGCATTGCAACCTCTGGATGAACGCGGTAACCTCGTCACGAAATCCATGGAAATGTAATCCCACTTCCATTCAAGAATAGATAAGCTGTGCAGTAGAACACCCGGTTTCTTTCTTTCTGTTGGATAACTGGCGTTCAGATCAATCACGATTGATACCCGGTGCAGCGGAAGTTTAAAAATTTTATCATGGAACAATTCCATGGTGTGGGTATCAACCATTCAACGATTAAATTATTGTGTGTGTAAAATTCAAATAACAATTAATTAAATTTTACCTTCAATCTCGAAGCGAGATTAATGGACACCACACAGATTTCTCTGCGCTTCTTGTATCTCCCAGGAACTGATGAACTCCTTCAATCAGGTCCACGAATGGGGTTTAAATCCCTCTGATAGATTGCACTAGAAAATCTATCAGAAGTTTTTCTGCGAAGAGATTAAACGAATCTGATTCGTTATTCCTGACTGCGATTCAAAATCACAGACCGAAATTTCTCGGGCAGAGAACAGGGAGGGGACGGCCGAAAACTTTTGAGAGAGAGGAGGGTTTCGATTTTCTGTCTCAAAAATTATGAGCTGTTATTTTTAATTTCTGTACTGCAATAACTTATTTATAATGCAGGCCACTAACACCTTAGGGCCCATTAGTCATAAGCTAGGGCCCGACAAGCAAAGCCCGCACGTTCAGAAATTAATATAAAAATTCATCGTGACTCCGATTGATGAACCGATTTCACCAATGTGCACAGAAACCATTTCTGCACATTTTAAAGTCAAAATAAATTTTCCTGAATCCGAATTCAGTGGTTTCCAAAAATGTCCATCCCTATGTCATTTTAGGAAATCCTACTCCCTTACTCTTATTTAAGAAGTCCAACTCCTTAGTTCATTAAATTTAACTCTTTAAATTTAACTATCTCAACGGGGATTAAAACTCCATTACACTGTGTGACCCTCAATGGTTCAGGGATACAGCTAGCCGTGGGCTCACAACTCCTTGTGACTCGGAACAACACTTTCCGACTTGCCCAACGAATCAAGGTAAAGCGCCTAGCAACATCGCCCTATGATTCCCTAGGTATCACTGATAGTGCCTACAAGAACCAGTAGATTTTGGTTAGCGTACAGTACGGTCCCTTCATCCATATATCCCGATCGAATCAACAACCATTGGTATATCAAGAGTCGCTCAAGATTCGATAACTATGCAATACATCTTGAAGATCAAATTAGTGACATCGCATGTGCTACTAAGAAACCATTTCTTAAATCACATCAAGTACTCTGGCCAGAGATTTGTCACACTAATATCTCCTCAGATCGCATAGGATATCCACACTCGCAAGTATGTGGTGAATCCTTGACAACAATGCATTGACTCCTATATGTGTCGTAACTGTACCCAATCTCGACACCTGATGACCCCCATAGAGTCGGTAAACGAGTCAAAGCACAGCACTAGCATATAGAGTCTCCATGATGTTTCAAGTCGTAAGGACTAATGGTGTACAACCAAAACCGCAGACTTTATCCACTCGATAAGTGATAACCACTTGGAAAGTCCGGATAGGGTAGTTCGATTATTCATCCTATGAATATCCATTTGCATGCTTCGAACATCTCCATGTTCCCTACCAATGAAACGTGGTACTCCGCATCGCAAATGCTAGTCTCAAACTCGAGCGATCCTTATCCTTATTATCGGACGGCTCAATCGACTAGGAACGGTTTTTAGAATATACAGTGACTATAAGATGTATTTCATGATAGACATCCCCATGTTCTACCACATCTTACATACACTATAGTATATTCAAGGTCTTTATCAAAACAACAATAGTATATCACAATATAACAATATGAAGTAATATAAGTCATTGCCATTAATAAAAGTGTAAATAATATTAAACAAAAGATTGTTTATACAAAGAGTCATCAAAGCCCATAGCCACACAGTTGGCTCACTGGGCACCCACTCTTACAATCTCCCACTTGCCCTATAGCCAACTAGTCATACTACGTAGACCCATTGCTTCGCGATGTTTGTCAAACAATGGTCCTGGCAAAGGCTTAGTAAGCGGATCAGCGATATTGTCTGCAGAGGCCACTCGTTCGACAATGATGTCTCCTCTTTCCACAATCTCCCGGATTATGTGGTATTTCCTCAGTACGTGTTTGGATCTTTGATGAGACCTTGGTTCCTTTGCTTGAGCAACGGCACCCGTGTTGTCACAGTACACCGGGACTGGACCAACAAATTCAGGAATAACGCCCAACTCTTGGACGAACTTCCTCATCCAAACGGCCTCTTTAGCAGCAGCTGATGCTGCAATGTATTCAGCCTCAGTGGTGGAATCCGCTGTGGTGTCCTGCTTGGAACTCTTCCAAGAGACAGCACCGCCATTGAGCATGAACACAAATCCAGAGGTTGACTTCGAGTCATCCACATCACTTTGGAAGCTAGAGTCGGTATAGCCTTCCAATTTGAGATCTCGTCCTCCATACACCATGAACATATTCTTAGTCCTTCGTAAGTACTTAAGAATGTCCTTCACGGCTTTCCAATGCATTTGACCAGGATTAGACTGATATCTGCTCGTGACACTCAGAGCAAATGCTACATCCGGTCTGGTAGATATCATCCCATACATGATACTACCTATAGCTGACGCATATGGTACATGTGTCATATTCTCTATCTCTGCATCAGTCTTGGGACACATAGACTTGGATAGAGAAACTCCATGACACATGGGTAGATGTCCTCTTTTGGACCCATCCATTGAAAACCGTTTCAATATGGTATCGATGTAGGTTGATTGAGTGAGTCCTATCATTCTCTTAGACCTATCTCTATAGATCTGTATCCCAAGAATGTAGGATGCCTCTCCCAAATCCTTCATCGAAAATCTACCTGATAACCATATCTTTGTTGACTGCAACATCCCTACATCATTCCCAATGAGTAGGATGTCATCAACATAAAGTACTAAGAATGTCACCGCATCCTTAACTACTTTCTTGTACACGCAAGGTTCCTCCGGGTTCTTGATGAAACCAAAATCTTTTATTGTTTCATCAAATTTCTGGTTCCAACTTCTTGATGCTTGTTTTAGACCATAAATTGATCTCTGAAGCTTGCATACCTTATGCTCGCTTCCCATGGATGTGTACCCCTCAGGCTGCTTCATATAGATTTCTTCCTTAATGTCTCCATTAAGAAAAGCAGTCTTCACATCCATTTGCCATATCTCATAGTCATACCATGCAGCTATGACAATCAGGATTCTTATGGACTTGAACATTGCAACTGGTGAAAAGGTTTCATCATAGTCAACTCCTTGCCTTTGAGTATAACCTTTCGCCACCAATCGCGCCTTGTAGGTCAATACCTTACCATCAGGCCCAAGCTTTCTCTTGTAGATCCATTTACACCCTATTGGAACAATTCCATCGGGAGGATCTACTAAAGACCAAACTTGGTTTGTAGGCATCGAATCCAATTCTGACTGCATAGCTTCAAGCCATAAATTCGAATCCGCATCAGAAATTGCTTCCTTGAAGTTTCTTGGATCACATCCAATGTCGGGTTCATCTTGATCCCCTTCAAGAAGAAGACCATATCGAACTGGAGGTCTAGAAGTCCTTTCGGATCTTCTAGGTGCAGGCGTGTCCAGCAATGGTTCCTGAGGTGTAGGATCGTTATTTTGTATTTCGGTTCTTCTCGAACTTCTTCGAGTTCCATCATCTCGCCTTTCTTATCCAATAAGAACTCCTTTCCAAGAAGGTGGCATTCCTAGAAACAAACACCTTTGTTTCAGCAGGATAATAGAAATAATATCCGATTGAATTCTTCGGATACCCTACAAAATAACATAAGCTGGATCGACTATCCAACTTATCTCCCACTGTCCCCTTCACGTAAGCAGGACATCCCCAAATCCTCAAGTACGAATACTTAGGAGCTTTGCCATTCCATAACTCGTATGGTGTTTTGTCCACTGCTTTAGTGTGGACGTTGTTCAACAACAATACCGCCGTTTCAAGCGCATAGCCCCAAAACGAAGGTGGAAGCTCAGTGAAGCTCATCATAGATCGAACCATGTCCAACAAAGTTCGATTACGACGTTCCGATACACCATTAAGCTGTGGTGTCATAGGAGGAGTCCACTGAGAGAGAATCCCATTCTCTTTCAGATAGTCCAAAAACTCGGTACTCAAGTATTCTCCACCTCGATCCGATCGAAGTGCTTTAATACTTTTACCTAGCTTGTTTTCTACTTCAGCCCTGAATTCTTTGAACTTTTCAAATGCTTCAGACTTATATTTCATTAAATATAAATACCCATACCTTGAATAATCATCAGTAAAGGTAATGAAGTAGGTGTGGCCATGTTGAGTCCCTACTCTAAATGGACCACAAACATCTGTATGGATCAAATCCAACAGATTCTGACTACGCTCAGGTTTCCCCTTAAAAGGAGATTTAGTCATTTTTCCTTTTAGGCAGGATTCACAAGTAGGTAGAGAATTAATATCAGACATATTAAACATGCCCTCTCCCACTAGCTTGTTCATCCTCCTTGAGGAAATATGACCTAGCCTAGCATGCCAAAGGTTTGCCGGGTTTTGACTATCGATTTTCCTTTTGTTTGTTGTCGCCGGTTTATCAACATAATTCACTGGAACGTCTTTTAGTTTTAAGTTGTATAGATCGTTTTCAAGTTGTCCATTTCCAATTAAACATTCATTCTTGTAAATATTGCAAATCCCATTCACAAAATTGCAAGAATAACCATCTCTATCAAGCATAGAAATAGAAATAATGTTTTTAATTAAATCTGGCACAAAATAAAACATCTCTTAACAATAATTTAAAACCGTTCTGCAAAGTCAAACAAACATCTCCAATGGCCGTAGCTTCAACTCTGGAACCATTCCCGAGCCTCAGCTGGGTCTCACCCATTCTAAGCCTGCGACTTCTTGTCATCACCTGCAAATCATTGCAAATGTGAGATCCACATCCGGTATCCAATACCCAAGAAGTTGTATTAAGTGACATGTTTATTTCAATATAGAACATACCCTTTGCAGTTCCCAACTGCTCAAGATATTCCTTGCAGTTGCGCTTCCAATGACCCGGCTTCTTGCAGTAATGGCAAACATCCTTGGATTTTCCATTGTTTGAAGCCTTTGTCTTTTGCTTCTTCTCGGGCTCGACTTTCTTGGGTGGGGTAGAACGTTTCTTGCCCTTCATACTTGGCCCCTTCTTCGCAGAAGATGAGGAGCCCACCAAGAAAGCTGGCTATCCTTCTTAAGTGTGGATTCATATGTAACGAGCATATTGACCATCTCTTCAAGGGTGGCCTCTATCTTGTTCATATTAAAATTTATCACAAATCCATCAAATGAAGAAGGAAGAGACAGAAGCAATAAATCCACATTGAGTTCATGCTCCAACACCAAATCTAGGGTCGCCAACTTCTGTATGAGCCAAATCACTCGTACCCCATGATCACGGACCGAAGTCCCTTCACGCATGCGGCACGTCATCAACTCCTTAACAGTAGCGAACCTTTCAGCCCTCGACTGAGCCCAAAAAGTTCCTTGAGTTGCGCATGAATGTCAGCAGCATTCACCGTGTCCTCAAATCGCCTCTGGAGTTCATCAGACATCGAGGCTTGCATATAGCATTTGGTCTTGATGTCATGGTCACACCATGCATCAAGTTTGGCCAATTCCTCCGGACTTATGTCAGCTGGTGCTTCCTTCGGAGGTGCTTTCTCTAACACGTAGAGCATTTTCTCCGAAGTTAAGACAATCTTCAACTTCCGGAACCATTCCGTATAGTTGGCGCCAGTCAACTTGTTTTGTTCGAGGATCGAGAATAATGGATTTCGCGAATTCATTGTATGAAATACTGAAAAGAAAAACAGACATATATCAATGATTGTTTAACAATTTACTAAGACATAAAATAGGCGAATTTAATTTTATGAATCTCACTCCCACTATTTTAACGATTTCACCACCCTCTAGTGAAAACGGGAAACTTTTTCCTTAGTGAGAACATGGAGTCCAATTGACAAACTTATGGTCCCGAATAATATCAGCCAACCATAATTCTCAAAAGGTAGAGCTCAATTGCTTCCAAAGCAACCCCCATGTGTTTACCTCATGTCCAATAAGGGCCCAATAATATGACGCCGTTTAATGTGACATGTCAAGATGACCCATCAATATTAAGTTGTGATGGACGGTCGCCATGTGGATCCCCCAATAATATGAGCCGATCCCATGGGAGTTCCACCCAACTTACAACATTTGTCGATCCAATGTACAGCTTTCCGACGGACGGGCCCCCCCAATAATATGAGCCGGACCGTATCCGCGGGTAGCATCACATACATTGACCGTTGATGGAAGGTGGGAACATTTAAACAAATTTAAATTTCCTTTATTTATCTTGATATAAATTTTAAATCATATTTAAAATGAGGGATTTTTAATTATAAAAATATTTGTCTCATCATATTCATTTTATTGCATGCTTGCCGGATTCACGCAATTTATGTCTAAACATGCATACAATCATAATATCAAATATTATATAGGATGATCGATTCCATTTCTAATTGACCCGTGGTTGCCAATCACGGGTCTTAGTCCAATCCTAGGTAATATGCAGTATGCAATGCAATCCTATTACATGTGCTTCCAATTTACATTTCTTCAGTCTTTATTGTCTGCTGGGCCCACCGTCTTCAAATCTTGATCTCCCACTAAATCTAATGCATTTACAATAAATAACAATGACAAGTAGGGGATACATTTTTAGGGGTGGGAACGGGCTATAAACCAAGCCCACTTTTATTACATATGACATTCATATCGGGCCATAAACCAGGCCCATTAATAAAACCAACAACAATAAAAACAAAATGTAAATTCCAACATACACCTACAAAATTGGTCATGGCAATCGATCATCCTTATCCAATAACATTTAATTCAAAATTAATTTATTGGATAACATGCAGTGGCAATTCAAATTTAAACAAGATAAAATCATATTTTATATATAAAATCTCATTTCACATATAAAATCATATTTTATCTCTATATCAAATAAAATCATATTTTATCTATAAAATCCAATTTTACAAATAAAATCATATTTTACTCAATATATCATAAGATCATATCTTATCATCAATTGTACCAAAATAATTGATTTCAAAATTCAATTTACGGATAAAATATTAAAATTTTCCAAAAATTCAAATTTATCCAAAATCAATTTTAAAAATTTACGGACTCGAACAATTCGATCCGAAATCTCGTGAACCAATCAAAAACAATTTTTGATCGGACCAAAAATAAAATTTTAACATATTAAAACTAATTTTTAATAATAATAATTTTTCCCGCGGGCCGCCCGGGACACTCCCGGGCCGGCCCGCACCCGGGGCGCGGGCCGGGGGCAGCCCGGCTGCCCCCTTAGGGCAGCAACAATTGCTGCCCTGGCGGCGCCTGGCGCCGCCGTGCGCCGCCCTGGGCGGCGACGGTCGCCGTCCTGGGCGGCGCCATGCGCCCCCTTTGGGCGGCGCCGTGCGCCGCCCGGGGCAGCAACAATTGCTGCCCCACCGGGCAGCGATCCAATCGCTGCCCGGGTTTTGCCCCGGAAAAAAAAATTTTTTTTTATTTAAAAATATTTATTTTGTTTTCCAAAAACCGAGATTCAAAAATTTTGTACAATCGATTAATTTAATCGTTTGATCTGAGCAACCTGGCTCTGATACCACTGTTGGATAACTGGCGTTCAGATCAATCACGATTGATACCCGGTGCAGCGGAAGTTTAAAAATTTTATCATGGAACAATTCCATGGTGTGGGTATCAACCATTCAACGATTAAATTATTGTGTGTGTAAAATTCAAATAACAATTAATTAAATTTTACCTTCAATCTCGAAGCGAGATTAATGGACACCACACAGATTTCTCTGCGCTTCTTGTATCTCCCAGGAACTGATGAACTCCTTCAATCAGGTCCACGAATGGGGTTTAAATCCCTTTGATAGATTGCACTAGAAAATCTATCAGAAGTTTTTCTGCGAAGAGATTAAACGAATCTGATTCGTTATTCCTGACTGCGATTCAAAATCACAGACCGAAATTTCTCGGGCAGAGAACAGGGAGGGGACGGCCGAAAACTTTTGAGAGAGAGGAGGGTTTCGATTTTCTGTCTCAAAAATTATGAGCTGTTATTTTTAATTTCTGTACTGCAATAACTTATTTATAATGCAGGCCACTAACACCTTAGGGCCCATTAGTCATAAGCTAGGGCCCGACAAGCAAAGCCCGCACGTTCAGAAATTAATATAAAATTCATCGTGACTCCGATTGATGAACCGATTTCACCAATGTGCACAGAAACCATTTCTGCACATTTTAAAGTCAAATAATTTTCCTGAATCCGAATTCAGTGGTTTCCAAAAATGTCCATCCCTATGTCATTTTAGGAAATCCTACTCCCTTACTCTTATTTAAGAAGTCCAACTCCTTAGTTCATTAAATTTAACTCTTTAAATTTAACTATCTCAACGGGGATTAAAACTCCATTACACTGTGTGACCCTCAATGGTTCAGGGATACAGCTAGCCGTGGGCTCACAACTCCTTGTGACTCGGAACAACACTTTCCGACTTGCCCAACGAATCAAGGTAAAGCGCCTAGCAACATCGCCCCATGATTCCCTAGGTATCACTGATAGTGCCTACAAGAACCAGTAGATTTTGGTTAGCGTACAGTACGGTCCCTTCATCCATATATCCCGATCGAATCAACAACCATTGGTATATCGAGAGTCGCTCAAGATTCGATAACTATGCAATACATCTTGAAGATCAAATTAGTGACATCGCATGTGCTACTAAGAAACCATTTCTTAAATCACATCAAGTACTCTGGCCAGAGATTTGTCACACTAATATCTCCTCAGATCGCATAGGATATCCACACTCGCAAGTATGTGGTGAATCCTTGACAACAATGCATTGACTCCTATATGTGTCGTAACTGTACCCAATCTCGACACCTGATGACCCCCATAGAGTCGGTAAACGAGTCAAAGCACAGCACTAGCATATAGAGTCTCCATGATGTTTCAAGTCGTAAGGACTAATGGTGTACAACCAAAACCGCGGACTTTATCCACTCGATAAGTGATAACCACTTGGAAAGTCCGGATAGGGTAGTTCGATTATTCATCCTATGAATATCCATTTGCATGCTTCGAACATCTCCATGTTCCCTACCAATGAAACGTGGTACTCCGCATCGCAAATGCTAGTCTCAAACTCGAGCGATCCTTATCCTTATTATCGGACGGCTCAATCGACTAGGAACGGTTTTAGAATATACAGTGACTATAAGATGTATTTCATGATAGACATCCCCATGTTCTACCACATCTTACATACACTATAGTATATTCAAGGTCTTTATCAAAACAACAATAGTATATCACAATATAACAATATGAAGTAATATAAAGTCATTGCCATTAATAAAAGTGTAAATAATATTAAACAAAAGATTGTTTATACAAAGAGTCATCAAAGCCCATAGCCACACAGTTGGCTCACTGGGCACCCACTCTTACACTTTCTGCCTTCACCTGCTGACAATTCAAACAACATGATACATATTCGGTGACATCAGACTTCATCTGTTTCCAACAATACTGATTTTTCAAGTCATTGTACATTTTTCTACCACCAGGATGAATACTGAATCTACTGCTGTGGGATTCTTTCAATATCTCCTGTCTCAAATAAAAAACATCTGGAACAACAATTCTGTTATTCACTAATAACACATCATCAGTACTAACCTGATATTCTGATTGATGTCCCGCTCTGACCATCTCAATCGACTTTTGAACACTCTGGTCATCTTTCTGTGCTTCTCTGATTTGAATCAATAACTCAGGCTCAGCTCGAATAGCACAAACACAGATAGGCTTCACATCTGTTTCAAATACTATTCCAAAAGTACAACAATCATCTATCAAATGAGAAACACTGATAGTAGATAAACATAGGGAACATATCTTTCGACTCAATGCATCATCCGATGCATTGGATTTCCCTGGATAGTATTTAATTTTGCAATCAAAGTCCTTCAATAAATCAAGCCATCTTCATTGCCTCATGTTTAATTCGGACTGCAAAAACAGATATTTCAAGGTTTTATGGTCAGAATAAATTTCAAATTTCTCACCGTATAAATAATGTCGCCATATCTTCAATGCAAAGACAATGGCTGCCAATTCAATATCATGAATTGGATATCGAGTCTCATGCGGCTTCAACTGTCTCGAGGAATAAGCAATAACATGTCGTCGCTGCATAAGAACACATCCCAATCCCCTGTGAGAAGCATCACAGTATACAGTGAAATCACCAATACCTGAAGGAACCGTCAAGACCGGTGCAGTAATTAACCTCTTCATCATTTCAATAAAACTAGCTTCACATGCTTCTGTCCAGATATACGGTGCATTCTTCTATGTTAATTGAGTAATAGGCTTCGCAATACTAGAGAAATCTCTGATAAATCTTCGATAATAACCTGGTAAGCCCATGAAACTCCGTATCTCTAGTACAGATGTAGGTCTGGGCCAACTGATCACTGCCTCAACCTTGCTCAGATCAACTGAAATGTCATCTCCTGAAATAATATGCCCCAGGAAAAACGACTTTCTGCAACCAAAATTCACATTTTGATGGTTTGGCGTATAATTTCTCTTCTCTCAATGTTTTCAAAACGATTCTCAGATGTTCAACATGATCACATAAATTCTTCGAATATATCAAAATATCATCAATAAAGATAATGACAAAGTCATCCAAATATTTCTGAAATACCTGATTCATCAATCCCATAAAAATGGCTGGAGCGTTAGTTAAATTAAATGGTATAACAATGAACTCGTAATGACCATACCTCATTATGAAAGTAGTTTTTGAGATGTCCTTATCCCGAACTCGCAACTGATGATAACCAGACCTCAGATCAATCTTAGAATACACTGAAGAACCCCGCAACTGATAAAAAAAATCATCTATTCTAGGCAAAGGATATCGATTCTTTACCTTTGCTTTGTTCAATTGCCGATAGACGATGCACAGTTTCATAGATCCATCCTTCTTTCGTACAAACAATACTGGAGCGCCCCAAGGAGAAACGCTCGGTCGAATGTACCCTTTGGCAAGAAGATCTTCAAGTTGATCCTTAAATTCTTTCAATTCGACTAGTGCCATTCGGTAAGGAGCCTTCGAAATAGGTTGCGTACCTGGAATCAGTTCAATGCTAAAGTCTACCTCTCGAGCTGGAGGCAATCCTGGAATCTCATCAGGAAATACATCAGCAAATTCATTAACCACTGGCAAATCTGCCAATTTTGGGCTAGTTTTCAACACATCAACAACATAAATAAGGAATCCCTCGGCTCCTTTCTGCAATAACTAAGTCATAGATAGCACAAATATCAAAGGAATTCTGGCTCGTGAACCCTTACCATAAAACTTCCATTCATCTGCCAACTCTGGTCTAAACCTCACAATCTTCTGAAAGCAATCAACTGCAGCCATGTACTTGGTTAACATGTTTATGCCGATAATACAATCAAATTCTGACAAACCAAGAACAATACAGTCTATCTCAATCACATTGCCTTCATACTATAGTATACAGTTCTTAACTAATTTTACAGATACAATACCTCTCCCCAAAGGTGAAGAGATCGATACCACAGTAGCTAGTGGCTCAACAGACAAATCATGTGATATAACAAATTGCTCAGAAATAAACGTATGTGAAGAACCTGTATCTACTAACACATAATCAGGATAACCATAAATAGAGCAGTTCCTGCAATAACGTCATCAGGTGCTGCTTGAGCCTGATCCTCAATCAAAGCAAAGACTCGATCTTGTTGCCTAGGAGGTTGACTCGCTGACTGGCTTCCTCTTGCTTGACTCTGTGGTGGCTGTGGCTGGAAAGAATGAACAGAGGATTCTTGCCTCTCTGGCTGTGTCACTGCTCAAGATGATCCAATACCACGTTGTGGGAAGACTCTCGCAAAGTGTCCCGTCTGGTTACATATATGACACATACCAAAGACACCTCTACATTGGTCGCTGGCATGACGACCTCCACATTTGTTGCAGTATACTCCAGAGGAACCTAAAATCTGTCCAGACTGAAACTTCCTTTGTCCACTAGAGCTAGAAGAACTGCTACCTGTTTTCTTAAACTATTTCTCCTTAGCTCTAAAGAAATCTCTTCTGCTACTACCACTTTCGTAAGGCCCTGAATTTAATTATTTTGGGATTAGTGGAATTTGTTAATTATTAGAATTGAATTGATGGGAATTAATTGAGCCGGGATTGAATCGAATTAAATTGGGAGTTTCAGGGACCGAAATGCAAAAGTTGGACTTTGTTATTATTATCTCATGCAAGTTGCTCCTCCCCATCCCTTCACCATCACTTCACCCATTCCTCTCCCTCCTCTTTCCTTCCATTCGTACGAACTGAAGAGAGAAGCCATGGGAGACGCTTCTTCAAGCTTTTCTTCCGTCTGATTCGCACGATCCGACCGTCAAATTTTGATTCCGAGTTGAGTTTCACGATCACCGCAACGAGGGCTTCATTCTGACGTAAGTTTTGCTATGATCCTCGAACTTTGATTTTTTTCGGGTTGTCAGAATTTGATAATCTTCGAGTATGTTGTTCTTGATCTTTCCATGTTTTGAAAGATTGTAATAATATGTTTTGTCTTTCTTGGATTGATAGTTTTTCCTATCTAAGTATTTGAAATATTTTAAATTAGGAATTGTTTTGAATTGATATAATATAATTTTCCTATATTTAAAATAAGATTGATTTGTTTAATTATGATAGGAATTATCTTATATTAAATAGCTAGATTTAGTCGCTTGATTATTGAAGTGACCCTTACCCGGATCACCTACTAAACAGAACTTTAGACATGCAATTAACTTAATAAACAGATATCAGAATAAACTGTGGAAACATTACTAAAATTAAAATTCCAAGGCAAGGAATCTGTAAATATCCAAAATAATTTATACAACCAAATCGAAAGCTGTATCAACTCAAAACAACAGAAATAAACCTAGACGAAGCTCCAGCTGGCCAACCACTGCCTAGCCCCTCTTGGAACCACCTGCCTCGTCCAATCGCAAACCTGCCCCATGGAATAGGGTGTCCAGAAACACAGAGTACGAGACGTGAGCATAAAACGCTCAGTACGAGAGTATGAGTATACATGCATGCAAAGTGAACTCCCTATAAACTCGAGGTCAAGGATCAGATAACAGAGACAGACCGGGCCCTGGTATGTAGCACGCTATGCCATCGCTTCAGGATATGGCTCCCATACCATAATACCAGTGGATATGCCGGACCCAAATCGATGGAAGTCCAACCACTAACAGGATAGGGAAAAACCCTACTAACAGATATCTCGAAGGAGATAGCTCAGTATGAAAATGAATGCAGCATAAATCAATGACATATAAACCATGCAGTCACATAATACATGCATACTCAGTCAGGATATCTCGAACAGTACTTTCGTACCTCAAATCAGTGCAAGCTCTACCAACTCTAGGTCCACGCCTATAGTCTGCTTTACACTGCCAAATGATACTACTATCATTAAAGTGCTCTAAAAGCCTTAATTAAGCTATTGCATACTCCTAAACATTTATAGAAAACAAAATCTATACCTTCGTCCATCGTTAGCCCTTTGCTGTCGAGTGCCTTAAAACTAGGCCACAGCTTCGCTACGACGCCTGGACTGCTATGCCACTTCCGAATTCCCAACAGGACGCCTAGAATTCCCTAGATCTGAGTTAGAAGGCTAAGGAATCGAGAGAGAAGAGAGGGATCGGTGCATTCAAAAATGAGCTCGGCACTCCCTATTTATAGACTGAGTTCAGATCGTCCGAACTGGACTTCGGGTCATCCGAACACGTTCGGGTCGTCCGAACTGGGCTTCGGGTCGTCCGAACCCAATATTACGTCATTGCTTATGTCAGCATGATGATGTCATCCATGACGACTGTCGGCAGCACGTTCGGAGCGTCCGAACCACTCTTCGGATCGTTCGAACCTTGACTTCGGACCGTCCGAACCTTGACTTCGGAGCCTCCGAACTCGATGACCCTCAAACCATTTTCAAGTGTTCTGAATCCAATTCCGGACTCCGTTAACCCATTAAGAGTTCCCTTAATCATGTTTACTCTTAACTAGTAGGATTAATGAATTGATTAACACTTAATCACTGATTTCGGGTACGGGCTACTACATTCTCCCCCAATTAAGATGTTTCGTCCTTGAAAACAGATCTTAAGTACTGAATGTAAAACAGAAATCAGAAACATTCTTTATTCAAATCAAACGTTTACAGAGTTTGCAACTGAATATAACTCAAGAATGAAATCAAAACAACTTAGGATGGTCTTCACGCATCATGTCCTCAAGCTCCCAAGTAGCTTACTCAGTGCCTCGGCACTGCCACTGAACTAAAACCAGAGGAATGACTTTGTTCCGCAAAACCTTATCCTTACGATCCAGGATACGAATAGGTTTCTCAACATAGGTCAAATCCTTGCTCACCTGAACCTCAGACCGCTGCAAAATATGAGACTCATCCGCCACATACCGTCGCAACAGAGATACGTGGAACACGTTGTGAATACTGGAAAGATGCGGTGGCAAAGCTAGTCGATAAGCCAAATCTCCAATGCTCTCCAAGATCTCAAACGGACCGATAAATCTGGAAGACAACTTGCCCTTAAGGCCAAATATGAGAATCTTTCGAAAAGGTGACACTCTCAGAAACACTTTCTCTCCGACATCAAACTGCAAATGCCTACGCTTAATGTTAGTATAGCTGGCCTGACGATCCTGTGTAGTCTTAATTTGTTTCTTGATCTGATCAACAATGTCTACCGTCTGCTGGATAAACTCCGGTCCCTCAGCCTGTCTCTCCCCCACTTCTTCCCAGAAGAGTGGAGATCGCTCGTACAACGCCTCAAAAGGTGCCATCCCAATATTAGTATGATAGCTGTTGTTGTACGCGAACTCGATCAATGGAAAATGATCTTGTCAGGCTGAACCAAAATCCATAACGCACGCTCTAAGCATATCCTCCAAAGTACGGATAGTGCGCTCTGACTGACCATCAGTCTCCGGATGATAGACAGTACTCAAACTGAGAGTAGTACCCATCGCACGCTGAACACTCCCCCAGAATCTAGAAGTAAACCTGGGGTCTCGATCGCTGACAATGCTCACAGGCACTCCATGAAGTCGAACGATCTCTTGAATGTACAACCGAGCCATACGATCCACATTGTACTCCCGGCTATAGGCAATGAAATGCGCTGACTTGGTGAGTTGGTCCACCACAACCCAGATAGCATCATAGTTCCTCGGGGATACTGGCAAATGGGTCACAAAGTCCATTGTGATAAACTCCCATTTCCATTCAGGAATAGGCAGACTGTGAAGCAATCCTCCAGGTCGTCGGTGCTCTGCCTTGACCTGTTGACACACCAAACATCTCGAAACAAACTGATAAACACTGCGTTTCATTCCCTTCCACCAGAAACGAGTACGTAGATCCTTGTACATCTTGTTGCTCCCAGGATGAATACTCAACTTAGTGCGATGCGCCTGAGACAAAATATCCTCTCGCAACTCTACATCCTGCGGAATCACAAGCCTACCAGACAAACACAGAAAGCCATCTGACTGATAATGAAATCAAGACGAGCTACCCTCGTTAGCTAGACGAGCTAAATGCTGGGTCTTTGAATCAGACATCTGAGCATCTCGAATGCGCGAATACAAAGCTGGCTCAGATAATATCGCAAACATCTGGATACTCTGCATACCTTTCTTATTGTAACGCCCCATTTTTATCTTAAATGAGTTTATTCGAGTTAATCGGAGATTTCAGAGTTCAATAGCCGACTTGATTTTGATCAGGGTCCTTTTTGCAAATTTTGGATTTTTCATGGACTAAAATGCAAATATCGGTTTTATTAGATATTTATCAGGGCAATGGCTTGTATTATTCATTCACCACCTTCCCTTAGCCGCCTCCCCTCCATTGAAACGCTTTAAACATTTCTCCAAGCTCCCAGATTTCAGTCCGAGCTCGATCCGTCCGTTGGAAATTATTTCTGAAGGCAGATTAGTGATCACTGCAGTGAGAGCTCCGTTATACCGTAAGTATTTCTCCGATCGGATATGTTTTGTTTTTTTAGAGGTTGTTAGAATCGATCTAGATTCTAGTATGTTGTTCTTGGCAGAGTTCTGATCGTTTATTATCTGTCGGTTTTGAATTAGAGCGACGTTCGGATTTGTTGTGATTTTTGGAAGCCATTTTCGAAAATATTGATTTTGAGATTTGTTGGGATTGCCTTGTTAAGGTTGTATTAGCATTGTTATGAGGTTATATCTCTATTGAACTGCTGTCTGCATTGTCGGTTTGTTCAGTTATAGCCGTTATGCCGTCGGTTTGAGTTTTGGAGATTTGAACCGTTTTTGAAGTTGTTGAACTTGAATTGTAAGTTGATCATGGTTATTGATCTTTGTTTTGTATCTGAACAGATTCGTTTGGAGTTTGTCATGCCCATGGTTAACCGCATTGTTCGTTTCAGAGATTTGGACGAAGAATGGTATAGAGAATTACCTTGAGCCTTGTTGTTGTTTAGATTGGTTAGACTTTGATACAATCTTTTTTTGTAGCTTCCCAGAAGTTGGAACTACTGCCTTGAAAGGTAAAAGCAGTCATTGTAGCGGGATAGCATACTCGGGACTGTTGGTTCTCGAGTTTCCCTTTCAAATCACATATTGCATCAATACTTGTTCTAGCATGTGGAACTTGTATTTTGGTTGTTATTTGAGTTGTTTATGTGGCTTATGTTTATGTTTTGATATGCATTCATCTTGAGCCAATCTTGTTTCTAGCGGGCAAAACCATCCCTTTTTGTTTAGACGTTTGGGAACTATGATTGAGTGGCCTAGGTCGTAGTCGTTTTGCCTGGTGCTAGCATACTCATTATAGTTGCTCAAAGTCTAGAGGAGTGGGATACGTGGCACCACCTCGATTGGGAGAGTCGGTGAGTCGTTACGTGATCTCATCCTCGGGATCCCAAAAGCACAACAGCAATCTCGAGTTTAGTTGTTTGGAACCAAGGTCTCACACTTATGCTTGAAGGTATATCCCGAAGTACAACAGTCACTGATCTCACTAGACATCGAACAAGTCTGAAGTGCGGATAGTCGCACCTTGCGACTCAAAGCATCAGCAGTGAGATTAGCAGCTCCCGGATGGTACTTAATCTCGCAATCATAGTCCTTAAGCAAGTCCATCCAATGTCTCTGCCTCATGTTCAACTCCGCCTAAGTGAACAAATACTTGAGACTCTTATGGTCGGTGAAGATCTCAAATTTCTCGCCATACAGATAATGACGCCAGATCTTCAAAGCGAACACAATGGCTGCTAACTGTAGTTGTCCTCATGAAGCTTCAGCAGTCTAGAAGCGTATGCGATCACATGCCCATTCTGAGTCAGGACACAACCTAACCCCTGAAGAGAAACATCAGTGTACACCACATACCCACCAGATCCTGACGGTAATGCCAACACTGGCGCAGAAGTCAACTGCCGTCAAAGCTCACAAAAATTTTCCTCACACTCGGAGGACCACTCGAAATCCACACCCTTGCGGGTAAGCTGCGTCAAAGTTCGAGCTAGTTGAGAGAAATTCAAAATGAAACGACGATAATATCCTGCTAGACCCAAAAATCTACGGATCTCAGCAACTGTCGTCGGACGCGACCAATTAAGAACAGCTTCAATCTTGCTTGGATCAACAGAAATCCCCTCCCTGGATATGATATGGCCAAGGAAGACCACTCGATCCATCTAGAACTCACACTTGCTCAGCTTGGCGTACAACTGCTCATCTCGAAGAGTCTACAGTACCAACTGCAAGTGAGAAACATGATCTTCCGTATTACGGGAATACACCAAGATGTCGTCAATGAAGACCACGACAAACTTGTCCAAATACTCCCTGAAGACTCGGTTCATCAGGTCCATGATTATAGCCGGCGCATTAGTCAAACCAAATGGCATCACTAGAAACTCGTAAAGCCCATAGCGAGTACGGAATGCAGTCTTGGCTAGTCCTGATCTCGGACTCTCAACTGATGATACACTGATCTCAAGTCGATCTTGGAGTAAACTGAAGTGCCCTGCAGCTGATCAAACAAGTCATCAATACGAGGCAACGGATACTTGTTCTTCACAGTGACTCGATTCAGCTGCCGATAGTCAATGCACAGCCGCATAGACCCATCCTTCTTCTTTACAAAAAGAACAAGAGCTCCCCAAGGAGATACACTAGGGCGAATGTACCCCTTGTCCAAAAGGTCCTGTAGCTGATTCTTCAACTCACGCATCTCTAACGGAGCCAGAAGATACGGTGCTCGTGAAATAGGCGAAGTACCCGGCATCAACTCTATGTCAAACTCAACTTCCCTAACAGGATGAAAACCCGGAATCACATCAGGAAATATATCTAGAAATTCATCTACAACAGGAATACTCTCTATCCCAACGCTCTCAGCGGACAAATCAACTGCATAGGTAAGGTAGCCTTCCCCGCCAGACTCTAGAGCTCGACAGGCTCTCAAACCTGATACCAAAGGCATCGGGGGTCGCGCTCCCTCTCCATAGAAAAACCAGCTATCACTCCCCTCCGGATGAAAGCGTACTAATTTCTGATAGCAGTCCACTGAAGCTCGATAGGTAGTCAATATATCTATTCCCAGAATGCAATCAAAGTCGTCCATCACCAGGACCATGAGATTCGCTAACAGAATGTTTCCTTCGAAC
Organism: Henckelia pumila; assembly: GCF_033568475.1. Classification (NCBI taxonomy): domain Eukaryota; kingdom Viridiplantae; phylum Streptophyta; class Magnoliopsida; order Lamiales; family Gesneriaceae; genus Henckelia; species Henckelia pumila. The sequence continues at coordinate 231,218,585 of NC_133123.1, forward strand.
TCTAAAGGGCAACCCATCACTAGACGCTTAGCCAAAGCAGATTGGCCCGTCGAAGTAGAAACAGACATCACTACGTCTAGTGCAATGCATGGTAACTTATGCTTCTTAACAAAACGTGCAGAAATGAAGGAATGAGATGCACCAGTGTCAATAAGTACAAGAGCAGGTATACCATAAAGCAGAAATATACCTGCGATGACTTTCTCATTCTCCTCCACAGCCTGATCGTGTCTTAGGGCAAACACCTGGCCAGAAGCTCGTGGCCTCAAATGAGAACTCCCAGCAGGCTGTCCCTGCGACCTCTGCTGAATGGTGGCCTGAGAACCAGATCCTGAACCTGAACCAGAACCGCCTCCCCCAGATAGTGGACAATCCCTCCGGATATGACCAGTCTCTCCACAACGGAAACAAGCTCCAGAAGCTCTATGACACTTGTCGGATGGATGGTTCTTTCCACAATGATCAAACTTGTACTTCTTACCGAAATGGACAACATCAGCAGAGCCAGAGGAAGAAGAAGTAGATCTTGACTTCTTGAAAGATTGGGCACGGGGACCCAAAGAACTAGCAGGTCTCGACTGAGAGAAAGACCTGTTCCGCCGAATGCTGTCCTCCGCCTGGTGACAACGGCTCACCAAACCCTCGTAGGACATGTCGTCGCCAACCGCCACACAATCATGGATCTCAGGGTTAAGGCCCTGAAGGAACAGATTATACTTCATCCCAGAGCTGTCAGCAATCTTGGGGCAATAGGATAGCAGATCAAAGAACTTCTGCTGATACTTACCAATAGACATGGCTCCCTGTCGCAGACTTAGTAGCTCGCCTTCCTTCGACTGACGGAGTGCAGGAGGAAAATACAGCTTCTGAAAAGCTGTGCAGAACTCGGTCTAGGTGGCCACTCCTCTCACCGCAACAAAAGGTGCAGAAGTAAACCTCCACCACCTGCGCACACGTCCATCCAGAAGAGAACCCAGGGTCTCCATCTTCTGCTCCTCGGTGCATTGGAAAGTCTGAAAATTCATCTCCATGAAGTCTAACCAGTTCTCCGCATCCTCTGGAGACTCACCCCCAACCAAGGGCTTAGGCCCTGTCTGCAAGAATTGATGTATACTGAAACGGTCCTCATCTCGATGACGATGGCGGCGTTCCCGAAGAGGCTCCCGGTCGGCATCACCCCAACGCCCACCAATACTGCCATGAGAACTCTGGTCGTCACGATCTGCCATCTACAAAATTAACCTAATGGTTATCTTTATGTAGAATCTAAATCTCAATAATATTTTGCATGCTCTGATACCATAAATGAAGTGACCCTTACCCGGATCACCTACTAAACAGAACTTTAGGCATGCAATTAACTTAATAAACAGATATCAGAATAAACTGCGGAAACATTACTAAAATTAAAATCCCAAGGCAAGGAATCTGTAAATATCCAAAATACTTTATACAACCAAATCGAAAGCTGTATCAACTCAAAACAACAGAAATAAACCTAGACGAAGCTCCAGCTGGTCAACCACTGCCTAGCCCCTCTTGGAACCACCTGCCTCGTCCAATCGCAAACCTGCCCCATGGAATAGGGTGTCCAGAAACACAGAGTACGAGACGTGAGCATAAAATGCTCAGTACGAGAGTATGAGTATACATGCATGCAAAGTGAACTCCCTATAAACTCGAGGTCAAGGATCAGATAACAGAGACAGACCGGGCCCTGGTATGTAGCACGCTGTGCCGTCGCTTCAGGAGGTGGCTCCCATACCATAATACCAGTGGATATGCCGGACCCAAATCGATGGAAGTCCAACCACTAACAGGATAGGGAAAAACCCTACTAACAGACATCTCGAAGGAGATAGCTCAGTATGCAAATGAATGCAGCATAAATCAATGACATATAAACCATGCAGTCACATAATACATGCATACTCAGTCAGGATATCTCGAACAGTACTTTCGTATCTCAAATCAGTGCAAGCTCTACCAACTCTAGGTCCACGCCTATAGTCTGCTCTACACTGCCAAATGATACTACTATCATTAAAGTGCTCTAAAAGCCTTAATTAAGCTATTGCATACTCCTAAATATTTATAGGAAACAAAAGCTATACCTTCGTCCGTCGTTAGCCCTTTGCTGTCGAGTGCCTTAAAACTAGGCCACAGCTCCGCTACGACGCCTGGACTGCTATGCCACTTCTGGATTCCCAATGGGACGCCTAGAATTCCCTAGATCTGAGTTAGAAGGCTAAGAAATCGAGAGAGAAGAGAGGGATCGGTGCATTCAAAAATGAGCTCGGCACTCCCTATTTATAGACGGAGTTCGGATCGTCCGAACTGGACTTCGGGTCGTCCGAACACGTTCGGGTCATCCGAACTGGGCTTCGGGTCGTCCGAACCCGATATTACATCATTTCTTACGTCAGCATGATGAAGTCATCCATGACGACTGTCGGCAGCACGTTCGGAGCGTCCAAACCACTCTTCGGATCGTCCGAACCCTGACTTCGGACCGTCCGAACCTTGACTTCGAAGCCTCCGAACTCGATGACCCTCAAACCATTTTCAAGTGTTCTGAATCCAATTCCGGACTCCGTTAACCCATTAAGAGTTCCCTTAATCATGTTTACTCTTAACTAGTACGATTAATGAATTGATTAATACTTAATCACTGATTTCGGGTACGGGCTACTACAATTATTTTGTAGGAGATATTATGCACTTATCATAATATATCTTTATCTCCTAACTTAAATATTATTTCCTTATCTTTGTATATTGGTTCGAGTTTAAAAGGAAAGATGATTAAGGTTTATTGGAGATAAGATTGTTCATGCTTAATTCGGTATCCTTCACGTTGAATAAATAGGAGAGCAGATTGAGAAGCGTGAAGTGCAGAACGTAGTGCAGAATAGAGAGAGTGAGAGCAGAGAAATACATATACTGCACAAGAGAGAGTTTCACGTAGAAAATTTAGAGACGCATTCATGAGAAATCAAGAGCTCTGAATTACATAAGAAGATTGGATATTTCTGTATTGCCGTGAAGCTTTTCGAGAACACTTGAAGATTACACTTGCAAGAGTATTGATCGAAAGACCTTTTGTGGTTCTCGAATTTTGACAATTAGGATCAACTCCTTTGGTTTATCGTTCTATTTTTTGTGATTTCCGTTGATGCCTTGAAGGTTTGAGAGCATTAAAGATTGGTGATCGAAGCTGTGTTGCTCTCGTTTTTTGGCATCAAGGATCAAATCCTATCTTGGGTTTTATTGTTCTACTTTCAGTAGATTTTTAGGAGGTTTTTTTATTGTTTATTTTCTCACTTGTTTTTGAGAAAATTGATTTTTAACATGTTCACTGGTTTTAGGGTTTGTAAAACTCTTTGAATTACTTTTTTAGTGAAAGTTTTTCCATGAGGCGCTGCAAGAATATTTTATACTCTTGCTTAAATATTTGAGTCTGATTTATTTGGTTGCTTATCTATGTTATTCATGATTTCATAAATTCTGGTGCATGTTACTCAAGGTGTTATTTAAGATGTTGTCAACACCTAGTGACAACATCTGAATCTATTTGTATGTGCAACCTTTTATTACTTTAGTACTTGTGCATATTTTCTCTTGAGTATTTTTTTTGTTGGTTTGCTATTACTATTCCCGTTTTAATATTTTCGCGGCATGTTGTGTAGGATGTTGTCAACACTTATTGACAACATCTGATTCTGATAATTTTTATGAGCCATGATATCCCTTACCAAAACCAAGAAGAGATTGTCGTTTCTGGTGAGTTATGCAGATACATGTTGAAAGAGCTTTGGGCAAGATTATGACTTTTGGAAGCAATAATGTACAAGAATCGCGAAGTTGAAACGCAAGAAACTTATTGTATGTATATCATTTTGAACTAATCGCGATCCTATCATTGTTAACACACATGAATTTTTGGGGAAAAAATGCGATAACTTGATGTACATTTTGAATGTAAATTTGGAAGTGTTACATATTCTTTTTTTACGGGAAAACATGCAAAATTTTCATTAAACAAGGGTTCAAATTTACATCGTTTTCCATCCATATGTAAAAATTTCCAGACTCCCTAATAAGTAGAAAAATTCTCTAAGTACGATCACTTTGCTTTTGTTGAATATGTCTCTTGTGAGATGATTTCACAAATGTTTATCTGTAAGATGAGTAATTATGTCCATATTTATAATAAAAAAATAATTTTTGACATAAAAAATAATATTTTATGGATGGCCCAAATAGAAGACCTGTTTCATAAAATTGATCAGTAAGACCGTCTCACATAAATTTTTGTGTCTGCCATATTAGTTATTCAATTGAATCAAAATCGATGTTTATGTTGAATATTTAGAAATTTTTAGTGGTAAGAGATATATAGCTAATTATATCTATAAATACATTATTAAAAAATTTACATAAAGTAAATTTTTTATATCTTTCTTATTGTTTATTTTTCTCTTTTCTTGTCGATGTTTCCAACACACACACACAAAATGTAGTAACTTAGAATTTTGATTTGCATAATTCAGTTGGTTATTCATGTTTAGAATAATAACACATGATTAAGAGATTTTAATATGATCAAACAGACCCAAAAATAGACTATGGAATACCCATAAATGTTCCAAAGAGCAATGTTGACCTCGAGTAGCTCGGAAGGTCCGAACATGGAACAAAGGAAGATCGGAAGGTCCGAAGAATTCGGATCAAGAGATGCAGTTCGGAACCTGAGGGTGTAGATCGGAACCTGATAGTTGTGTTTGTGTTGCATATGTTAATGTCATTTTGTTGTTATTTGGCATTCATTTACGTGTTTTAATTATGTATGTTGTTCGTATTGCATATTCTGTGTTTGCATTATGTGTTTCCCGGTTTTGTGGTTAGGTTGTGTGTTTTGGAGGATACATGGATGGAACTTTGGAGCGATGGAAATGCTGGAATTATTCTGAAGAAAAGTGCTCGATCGATCTGCAGCTTTCTGCCGATCGAGCGGAGCATGTCAATGAGAAGACAATAGGCTATGGAATTCTTGACCGATCGATCTGCAAGATCTTGCCGATTGAGCGGTTGCCGTATTTTGAAAACAGTAGGATGCCATATTTTTGCTCGCTCGATCGGCCAATGTTTACGATCGAGCGAGCGTCACTTTTCAGGAAGGATTTTTCAGATTTGAAAACTCTTTTATTTTGGACTCTAGTTTTTATTAGGTATTTTATTCCATTTTTCAGACTGAATTATTAGACTTTGGCATCTCTCTTTGGCGGCTAGATTTTGTATTACAATTTTCACTCAATATTTCTTCCTTTATTTTAATTTTTCTTGAATTTTTCATGAATCGTTGTGGCTAAACCTTAGAACTTGGTTGAGGAAGACAAGACCTTGATTTTGTTTATTCATGAGATTCGATTTTCATGCTTTAATCCTTATTGAGTATCAATAGTTGATCTGTTTTATTTCATACTTGTATGTGAGATTTTCGGATTGGACATCTTAGGATTTCACTATACAATCTATAGCTAAATTAGAATTCAAATCCGTAATTGTTTGAACCATCTAATTTGTGAAGCAACTATGATTAATATTTTCTGCTGTTGAATTTGTTGAATCGTAGGAACAACTTTTGACTAGATTAAATACAATCGCGGGAATTTGTGTTGTCTAGATTCATCAGTTTTACTCATTTGAATGTTACCTTAAATTTAAATCTAGATCCCTGGAATTCGGGTTGATTTATTTGTAAGGGTTAATCTAGAATGCTGGTGTCTAATTAACTAAGATTAAGGTAAAACAGGAATTTGATTTTCAATGATGAATATTTGATAGGATTGATTATTTTTAGGAATCGATGATTGAATGAATAAATATCAAGGGTGTAGTCGACCGATACCAAGGCTTGTTCCTTATTGATTTCTTCAGTTATAATTGAATCTTGCATGACAGTGTTAAGAATTTCATTAAATATTGCTTTTAAATTTTCAGTAGTTAATTTCAACTCAAAAAAATCCCCTTATTTTATTTTTAAGAACATATTAAAATTCTCTTTTCTCGTGGGAACGATCCCTACTCACACTACTACGTATTTTGGATATCTGATTGAGTTGAGTAATTTGGGCGTGACGCGACTTAGCGTTACCAAATTTTGGCGCTGTTATCGGGGAATGGTGTTATTTTATTGTGTTCGTTTTTGTTTATTATTATTTTTATATTCTCACTCCGGTTTTCTTTTCTTTGTTTCTAGTTCTCTCTGTTGTTCATGCTTTCAGGTGACTCTTCTGACGAAGAATTACCCTACGACCCAGAGATCGAAAGGACTTTGCACAGGCGAAGGAGAGAATTCCGTAGGCAATAGAAAGAGGACCAAACTCGAACAGAAGAACAAATAGCTGCTAATGCTAATCTGAGTCTTAGACAATTGGGCACTCCTGATTCCAATCAACAACCTTTATGCATTACTTTTCATACTTTAGAAAATAATGCTACTTTTGAGCTTAAATCTGGTTCGATTCACTTATTACCTTCTTTTCATGGTCTTGTAGGTGAGGACCCTAATAAACACTTGATGGAATTCCATGTGGTTTGCACAAGTATGAAACCCCATGGACCGACAGAGGAGCAGATTCAGCTGAGGTTTTTTCTTTCTCTTTGAAGAGTGCTGTTAAGGATTGGCTATACTATTTACCCTCTGGTTCTATCACGACTTGGACGGAGATGAAACGAATCTTTTTAGAAAAATATTTCCTAGCCTCTAGCGCTGCAAACATCCGGAAAGAAATCTATGGAATCAAGCAATACTCAGGGGAATCACTGCATGAATATTGAGAGCGGTTCAAAAAGCTTTGTGCTAGCTGTCCGCAACATCAGATAAGTGAAAATCAATTGGTTTAATTTTGCTATGAAGGTTTGTTACCTCATGACAGGAGTATGTTAGACACAGCCAGTGGAGGAGTTTTTGTGGATAAAACTCTGGTACAAGCGAGGAATCTGATAGAGAATATGGCTGCCAATTCTCAACAGTTTGGCACCATCAGGAATGATCATGTACCAAAGAATAACAGTGAGGTAAATGTCTCTTCCCTTGAGCAAAAATTAATTGAATTGACGTCTCTTGTGCGTCAGATGGCTGTAGGAAATGGACAGACTGCAAAGGCATGTGGTATCTGCGCTGCAATGGGACACGCCACTGACATGTGTCCTATACTTCAAGAGGAATCGATCGAACAGGTTAATGCTACTGGCGGATTTCCTGGACCACCACAGCGAAAGTATGATCCATATTCCAACACGTACAATCCTGGTTGGAAAGATCATCCAAATTTGAGATACGGAAACCCTCAGGCAAATCAACCTGGACCTCAAGCACCACCGCACAATGAAGCGTATAGGCCACCGTATCCTCCACCACAACAACGTCCACAGATTCCAGCGCCAGGTGAGTTTCTTGAAAACATAGTTACTCTAAGGAATGGGAAGGAGTTGAAGATCAAGGAGAAAGAAGTTGATGCTTCGCCCAAGGAGAATCTACAAGAAGAACCGAAGGCGAATGATGGAGAAGCATCCAAGGAAGAATCGCCAAGAGGTAAGTTTCCTCCCCTTTCTGAATATAAACCTGTTGCCCCTTTTCCCTTAGCACTTAAGGAGTCTAGAAAAGATGAAGGGAAAAAGGAACTTTATGAGAATTTTTGTAGATGTGAGGTGAATATTCCGTTGCTAGATGTTATTAAGCAGGTACCTTGATACGCAAAGTTTTTGAAGGAATTGTGCACAGCAAAGAGGAATCAAACGCTAAAGGGATGTCAAAAGGTGGAAGTAGGTGAGAATGTATCTACTGTGATCCAAAGGAAATTGCTCACAAAATGCAAAGATCCAGGTATGTTTTCCATTCCATGCACTATAGGGAATGTTAGACTTGAGAAGACCATGTTAGATCTAGGAGCATCAATCAATGTTATGCCATATTCTATTTATGCCTCCTTGAAACTTGACCCATTGAATAAAACTGGAATTGTCATACAATTAGTGGATAGGTCTAATGCATACCCTAGGGAATAGTGGAATATGTGTTAGTGCAAGTGAATAACTTAGTATTTCCTACAGATTTTTATGTGCTCGACATGAAAAACGGTGATCACAATAGTCATATTCTTTTAGGCAGACCATTGTTGAAAACTTTCATGACTAAAATTTATGTTCACAGTGGCACACTCACTATGGAATTTGATGGAGAAGTTGTGAAATTCAATATTTATGATGCCATAAAATTTCTTGACAATGATGATTGTGTATATTCTGTTGATATTGTGGATTACTTGGCACAAGAATATTGTGAGCATGCAGGAAAAGATGAGCTAGAGGTAGCTATTGTTGCACCCATTCAGCAGGATGATGAAATTGGATTCAGTGAAGAAGCAAAAGAGATGGAGAGAATTTTGAAATGCTCCTGAGATACCTCAGTCAGGTAATGTCTCTTATTTATCTTTACCAATCTCTAATACTTGACGCCTTCCATCTGTTTTTCAGGCACCAGTGGTTGAACTAAAGATGCTTCCCAAACATCTCAAGTATGTTTTCCTTGGAGAAGGAGAAACATTACCAGTCATCATCTCCAACAGTTTGGAAGCCAAACAAGAGGAACAATTAGTCGAAGTGCTAAATGAGCACAAGACTGCTATTGGGTGGACCATCGCAGACATCAAGGGAATTAGCCCTTCTACATGCATGCACAGGATTCTGATGGAGGAAGGATCGAATCCCTCATGTCAGCCGCAAGTAAAGTTAAACCCACCTATGATGGAGTTGGTGAAGGCTGAAATTCTGAAACTTCTTGAGGTTGGAGTCATCTACCCGATTTCTGACAGTCAATGGGTCAGCCCAGTCCAAGTGGTACCCAAGAAAACCGGGATAACTGTGGTGAAGAACAAGGATGACGAATTGGTTCCCACCCGAATTCAAAATGGATGGAGGGTTTGTATATATTATAGAAAATTAAATGCTGGAACTCAAAAGGACCACTTCCCTTTACCCTTTATTGATCAAATGATTGAACGTTTAGCATGACATCCTTATTATTGTTTTCTTGATGGCTATTCTGGTTATTTTCAGATTGCTATTGCGCCAGAAGATCAAGATAAGACGACGTTTACTTGCCCGTTTGGCACCTTTGCATATCGACAGATGCCCTTTGGACTTTGCAATGCACCGGCCACATTCCAACGGTGTATGGTTAGTATTTTTTCTAATTTCATTGAGCATATTTTAGAAGTTTTTATGGATGATTTCACTGTCTATGGTGATTCATTCGAAAACTGTCTATCTAACCTTGCTCTTGTCCTTAAGAGGTGTGTCGAAACCAACCTAGTCCTAAATTCTGAAAAGTGTTATTTTATGGTTGGTCAAGGTGTTATGTGGGGTCATGTCGTCTCATCTAAGGGAATTGAGGTAGACAAAGCTAAAATTGATATTATTCAGTCTCTTCCTTATCCTACATGTGTGCGGGAAGTGCGTTCTTTTCTTGGACATGCGGGTTTCTACAGGAGATATGACCGCTTAATTCGGTTATCTAGCAAGAGCACTAGGTCAAGTAATAGTAAGTGTACAGAGAGTCCAAATATCGATCCCACAGGGACCTTTGTCAATTTTCAAGAATTAATTATTTTACTTAATCTAGAAAAAATAATAAAAAGAAATTTGATTAAAATAAAATAAGAATTTAAAATAAAAACTTCTTAAGAAATAAGAATTAAAATAGTTGAAAAAAAAGTTAATTAAAACAAGACAACCAAGACACACGTAGGTACCAAACAAATCATGTAACAAGTAGTCGATTCAAGACTCAGATTCAATCTTAATTCACGGGAATTTTCCTAATTTGTTCAAAGCACTATTTTTAGAACAATCAAACATATTCAAATATTGACGGATTAATCTTTCGTAATTCTAATCAAATTTGAATGCATTAAATATTTATGAAAATTCAGTTTACACCCAAACCGCACACTAAAACCAAATTCTATTTCTAGTCGGTTTTACAATATGTTGATTATCAGAGTGCTCGAAATCAATACCTCCTCTGTCAACATGGAATCGATTAACATGCAAGCAAAAAGTTGATCAGACTATTCACAAGAAAAATATAAATCTAACAATCAATAAAATAAAATCAAGTCTGAAAAATCCCAAACAAACATCCAAGTTTTCTACATAAATTTGTTTGGCCCAATCACGCCGTCTTGGTTGAAGAAAAACTAATCAATGAACGAAAATATAGTTCAAACAAAAGTTTAATAATCAAAAGAAAAAGGGAAGAAAAACTCGAATGGAGCGTTCTTCAATCTCCAAGCCTCCTAGCCGCCGCCTCTCTAATGCGATTCCCACCCCTTAATCACGTTCTGAACACTCTTATTTATATGTCTTTGAAAGCCCATAAAATAAAGTCCGGAAAGTTAAGAATTTTAATTTCAGAAATTTCTATTTTTTCTGATTCTGCGACATGCACGAACCCTGGATAAGGATCGTGTCTAGTTCCGTGCATTAAGCTTGGAACGCCGATTTTTTAAAGAAGATGAACGGACCCTTATCCGGACCCCTGCACGGGGTCCATGCATACATCCTTGCCTGCGCGCAGGTTTCTTGAAAAATTCATATCGTCAGTTCTAGCCGTCGGATCGAGCTGAAATTTTGACAGCAGCTTCAAAACATCTGAGACTTCGTTTTGAACAGTGGAGATTGGATTCATGGCTTTGTAAAATTAAAAATGAATTTTTGACCAAGGCTGCTCCGTAATTCATTCTTCAAAAATCCATTTTCCTACAAAATTAACCCAGAGAGTGAAATACACACACATGCACTAAAACACATAAAAAAACATAAAAATAATATGAATGCACACAAAATAAATATAAAAATATCACAAACTAATGCATACAAAATGCACTCATCAACACCCCATACTCAACTCTTGCTCGCCCTTGAGCAAGACATGCAAAAACAATATGCAAACAACGACATAAGTAAGAATGAATCATGAATAACATAGCCTCCGATAAGTTCCAACTTCAATCAACTAAAAACCACAACAACTTCTGATCGTCCACAATACACTATCAGTTTAACGTAAACGTGTGTGTGTGCCATGTCATTCCAGTTTCGTGCAAATTCAAAAGAATCCATCCCAAGAATGTTTAGCAACCTATGACAATTCAATGCAAGTGTCACAATCCAGCACTCTTTCATCCCAACAATCCCAAACAAAAACATGCACTTTCTTGAGATTAATTACATACCTCCGGATTTTGCACCCGGTATTTTTAAGCCCCAATAATTACCCGCAAACTTAGCTATAACTAAGATAGAATTCGAATTTCAATCACCTTGGCTATAGCCCGGATGGAGCATCAATCTCATTTAACCCGCAAACTTAGCTATGAAACAAAGATTAAGATTTCAATCATTGTCAAAGCTCGGATGGAATTGTAATTTTAAAATTTCAAATTTTCAACCCCATGGAATCCGCATACTTAGTCAAGAACAAGATATTAGGATTTCAATCTCTGCTCGTAACCCGGATGGAGTTAACTTAATTTTAAACAAAAGTTTTTTCAAAAATTTTATAGGTACGCCCAAGATCATACATGCAATGTCTAACAACTATCAAGAATCCAAAGCACTATCATGAACAACAAACACCTATTGCCGTGCAATGGTCAAGAAAACACGAACTTCATCAATTACGTCGCTACATTACACTAGTCTAACATGCGTGCTTAAAAATGATTCACGATTCAACCAACAGCTTCTCATGTTCAATCAACAACAACATTTTCTAAATTTTTTTTTTGACAACTCTATCATCATCGGCCAACAGTCATAATTCTACTTATTCACACAACATAAACACAAAACATAATGATATGCATGAATACGAACTATATGCAATAAACTAGACCAAATGAATGCAAACAACAACACAAACAAAACTAATCTACCCCCTCATACTTATCCAAAGCATTGCCCTCAATGCTTTAGAACAATGAACAAAATGCAAAACAAACACACAATGAAAACAAAAATAACACTCCCTTGGTTGCGTATTCGTCCTCTTTCTTCATGGCAGTAATAGCTGGGGCAGTAGCAGCAAGCTAGGTATATCAGTCAGGCACGACACACTGTAATGGGAAAGAATCAAAAATTAAAATAAAGAGAAAATTTTAAACTAAGCAAAAAGAAACTAAAAATCAAGGTAAATAACACTGGGTTGCCTCCCAGTCAGCGCTAAGTTTATAGTCTACAGCCCGAATATGCAGAAGAAACCATCAAAGAGCGGCTGCCGCCCATAGTAGGAATCATACGACTCTACGTATGAGTCTTGATTTTTTACGCCCTCAAGCTTGGCATGATATTGACATGGAAAGCTCGTCGGTCCAACAACACTCGGCATGAACTTATTATTTTGGGAAGAGACTCGGAATCTAGGCTGAAGCTCATAGAGGATGTAATACTGTGGATTTGGCATCAATGGCAAGAACGGATCTTCTAATGATCTACATGTAAAGGCCACTGACGAGTTCAAATCTTTCACCTTGTATATTTGTTCCTCCTCCACTATCACTTTTGGCTCCTCTTCAATTAAAAGTTCTTCAAAAAAATATTTTTTCTTTCTCTGGCTCAATTACTGTTGCAGAATCACAATCACATGCAAATTGATCAACACAAATCGCTTCATTCTCTTGGTTGTTATCAGGATCTGAATTCATAAGAAGCTCAATCTGCTCATCCAAGGCTCTCAAAGAATTGATATGGGTTTCTGAAAATTTCTGGTTGATCTCTGACTGTTTATTAACAATGTCCTGCAATTGATCCACGTAATTCTCAAAATGACCTATACAATCTTCTTGATGCTTAGGTGGTTGGTTCACAAAATTGTGGAGTTGAATTCTGGAGGATATTGGTGACTCCAACCTTGCAGTGAAGGATCACAATTCCAATGGTAGTCGAAATCCACCATATCATTTAACAAGTGCATCGCACTGTCGTAATCTTTGCTGAACAAGTGACTGCCAGTGGCCAAAGCTCCATAATCAATCCAATTTCTTGTTGTCGCATCCAAACCACCATAAAAAATCTGTATTAGAGTGTACTTCGAAAAATCATGGTATGGAAATCTGTCTGCCAAATAATTGAATCTCCTCCAAGCAACATAGAATGGCTCCGAGTATTACTGTCCAAAACTTGTGAATACCCATCGATTATCCGTCTTCAAGCACCTCACAAGTAAGAAAAATTATAATTAAAATTAAAAATTAAACAGAAGCAAGAAAAAAAATGTCAAGTCTAAAGCAAATAATCTATCATAATATTAACTGAACAGTCCTTGGAAACGGCGCCAAAAACTTGATCGCTTAATTCGGTTATCTAGCAAGAGCACTAGGTCAAGTAATAGTATGTGGACAGAGAGTCCAAGTATCGATCCCACAGGGACTGTTGTCAATTCTCAAGAATTAATTATTTTACTTAATCTAGACAAAATCATAAAAATAAATTTGATTAAAATAAAATAAGAATTTAAAATAAAAACCGCTTAAGAAATAAGAATTAAAATAGTTGAAAAGAAAATTTAATTAAAACGAGATAACCAAGATACACGTAGGTACCAAACAAATCTGTAACAAGTAGTCGATTCAAGACTCAGATTTAATCTTAATTCACGGGAATTCTCCTAATTTGTTCAAAGGACTATTTCTAGAACAATCAAACCTATTCAAATATAAACGGATTAATCTTTCGTAATTATAATAAAATTTGAATGCATTAAATATTTATGAAAATTCAGTTTACACCCAAACCGCACACTGAAACCGAATTATATTTCTAGTCGGTTTTACAATATGTTGATTATCAGAGTGGTCGAAATCAATACCTCCTCTGTCGACTTGGAATCGATTAACATGCAAGCAAACAGTTGATCAGACTATTCACAAGACAAATATAAATCTATCAATCAATAAAATAAAATCAAGTCTGAAAAATCCCAAACAAACATCCAAGTTTTCTACATAAATTTGTTTGGCCCAATCAACGCCGTCTTGGTTGAAGAAAAACTAATCAATAAACGAAAATATAGTTCAAACAAAAGTTTAATAATCAAACTAAAAAGGGAAGAAAAACTCGAATGGAGCGTTCTTCAATCTCCAAGCCTCCTAGACGTCGCCTCTCTGATGAGATTCCCACACCTTAATCACGTTCTGAACTCTCTTATTTATATGTCTTTGAAAGCCCATAAAATAAAGCGCGGAAATTTAAAAATTTTAATTTCCAAAATTTCTATTTTTTCTGATTTTGCAACATGCACGGACCCTGGATAAGGGTCCGTGTCTAGTTCCGTGCATTAAACTGGAAACGCCGATTTTTTTACGAAGATGCACGGACCCTTATCCGGACCTCGTGCATCCTTGTCTGCGCACAGTTTTCTTGAAAAATTCATATCTTCAGTTTTAGCCATCGGATCGAGCTGAAATTTGGACAGCAGCTTCAAAAAATCTGTAAATTCATTTTGAACGGTGGAGATTGGATTTATAGCTTTTTAAAATTAAAAAATGAATTTTTTACCAAGGCTGCTCCATAATTCATTCTTCAAAAATCCATTTTCCTACAAAATTAACCCAGAGAGTGAAATACACACACATGCACTAAAACACATAAAAATAATATGAATGCACACAAAATAGATATTGGCATCAATTATATATGTTACTTGTTGTGGACTATGTCTTGAAATGGGTGGAAGCAAAGGCCACCCGTACTGATGATTCTAAAGTTGTTGCAGAGTTTATCAAGCATAATCTTTTCTCTAGGTTTGGAATTCCACGAGCCATCATCAGTGATAGAGGAATGCACTTATGCATCCGAACTGTGGCTAGTTTGCTAATAAAGTATCATGTGACGCACATGATCTCCACTGCATACCATCCACAATCCAATGGTCAAGCTGAGGTTTCGAATAGAGAGATCAATTCCATCCTAGAAAAGACCGTGAATCCTACAAGAAAGGACTGGAGCTTGCGCTTGGATGATGCTTTGTGGGCTTACATAACCGCGTTCAAGATGCCAATTGGAATGTCCCCATATCGGCTTATATTTGGAAAACCATGCCATCTGCCCGTAGAATTGGAGCATAGAGCCTATTGGGCTATAAAAAACTTTAACATGTAGATGGATGAGAGTGGCGAGCATCGGAAGTTGCAGTTACAAGAATTAGAGGAGATACACAATGATGCATATGTCAGTTCAAAGATTTACAAAGACAAGACAAAGGCCTTCCACGACAAGATGATTTCTAGATGGGAATTCGAAGTCGGTCAGAACGTTTTGCTCTATCACTCACGACTTCGGTTATTTTCAGGTAAGTTGCGTTCACGTTGGAATGGTCCGTTTGTTGTCACTAATGTCTTTCCCCATGGTGCAGTCGAAATTCAAAGCATGGACACATCCAAAACATTCAAGGTGAATGGTCACCGACTTAAACACTATTATGAAGGAGTCCAAGCAAATTTAGGAGGGGATGAGCATGATCTCACTCTAGATGCTCCGCAAAATGTCAAGTAAATCGTGGCATGCAGTCGAGCTATAGACTGACTGTAAATTTAGCGCTGGCTGGGAGGAAACCTAGTGTTCTTCATTTTCATTTCCCTTGTTTTTATTTTAGAATTTTTTTTGTTTATTCTCTTGTTTAATTTTGTTTTTCGGAAAATAGAAAATTCCAAAAATATTTTGAATTTTTTTCTCTCGCTCGATCGGAAACATTATACCGATCGAGCGAGTGCTGTTTTTATCCAGGCAGAAAGTTGGGATTTTTGTCTCGCTCGATCGGTCACATCTTACCGATCGAGCGGGAGTCTTTTTACGTTAGGAAGTAACTTGGTAATTTTCTTACCGCTCGATCGGTCACATCTTACCGATCGAGCGGGCGATTTTTTTGCGTAAAACAGTGAGTTGGGTTATTTTTGCTCGCTCGATCGGTCACATCTTACCGATCGAGCGAGCCCTTTTATACGCGGATTAAATCACGATTTCTCTTTCTCTCTCCCTCATTCTCCCCTCTTTTTCTCTAAACCTCTACATCCCCAAAACCCTCATCTATAATTCTCTCATCTTCTTCATCTTACATCGTAGGGAATTACTTGGCGGACGCACTTCTACGCTCCGGTCGCCATCATATCCGACCATCTTCTCCAAAAATTGCTCACGCCGTCTCTCTCTCGACAGCCCTGTTACGTCGTCTCTCTCTCTCACTAGCCCTATTACACCGCTAAGCGCCACCGGCCATTTCGCTGCTTTCTCTCTGGCTCCGATCATCATCCTTGGTCGTGCACCTCCACTAGAACTTGTCTTTGCTAGTTGATCTCACATAGCTTGGATAATCCACCGGAATTTTGGTTGCACGCCAAGTGTTCGAAGAGTTTCATCTACTATTATTTGTGTCATTTTTGTGCTTATATATGGGGCCTAAACGAGTTTGCGTTACAGGTGAATCCTCTTCTCAAGGCGCGGCCGCGGCTCGTTCTTTCGCCAACCTCGCCGGGAACTTTGTCAATCAAACGGCTCGTGATTGCTAGGATCACGCCAAGGTACACCGCTCTCCCATTCCCGAGCGTGGATTTGAATTGGAATTTGATGATAGTAAAGTCTTTCGATTTATTCAAGAACGTGGTTGGGAAAATTTTTGCAAGCAACCTCCTCCCGCTGTCATACCCATTGTCCATGAATTTTATGCTAATGAAATGGAGATGACGGATAGTAAGTCGTTTGTCAGGGAGAAACTGGTTTCTTTTACTCCCCAGGAGTTGAATTCCTTGTTTGAAACGCCGGGTGTCGATGATTCTCTATATCAGAGCCTAAAACTCAACCCAAATTTGGATGAGTTGCTTGGCAAACTGGCCTATCCTGGAGCTGCGTGGGTTGACCCTGTTTCTTCATTGAATTTTAAGGAGCGCTATTTGCAAGTGGTTCCTGCTACATGGTATGCTTTTCTGACTGAGCGTCTGATGCCAATATTGCATTCTAGTGAAGTCAGTCTAGAGCGTGCTCTCCTACTTTACGCTCTTGATATGGAGTGGCCAGTTAACGTGGGACGTGTAGTCCATAGCGAGATCCGCCGATCAATTGCTTCCACTGCCGTGGGTTTCTACTTTCCAATGGTCATCACTGGTTTGTGCATATGCGCCGGGGTTTCAATTCGTTTCGATTAAGAATGTTTGCCACCTAAGCGAGCGATCGACGCAGCCGCTATCAAGGCCAAGAGGGCTTATCACATTAAGCACTTTGTGCGCGACTGCGATTTTTATCATCCTCCTGAACCCCTACGACCACCTCAGCCACCTCGTCGCTCTCAAGCCGATGCAATTTGTGAGCTTACCGCCTTTGCCCATCACCAAGATGCATATAATACTATGGCGGCTAACAACGCTTAGGCTGTGGATGCTCTATTGAGGAATCTCACTTTGCATTTTGACCTTGACGCGACTTTCGTTCCTGCTGCTCTGCCATTCCGCCGCCCTTCCCATTCCAGTATGCCGCTCCTATTCCTCCGCCCGAGCTTGACGAGGAGGATGCCGCCGACCATTAGAACAGGGGAGTTCTGTTTTTAAATTTTAGCATTGCATTTTGTTTAGTTGTTGTTTGTGTCTTGTGTTTTGAGGCATTGAGGGCAATGCTTCATTTAAGTATGGGGGGGTGCATTCATAATGTTGCATTTGTTTTGATATGTTATTGCATTTAGTTCGTGATTGTTGTGTCATTGTTTGTGTTGTTTGTGTGTCATATGCATGAGTTGAGGATGAGATTTTTAGCCTATGATGAGTAGTTGAGAAAAAATGAAATTTTTGAAATTTTTTGGCTCTTGATCAGATTGAGAAACCGTAGGTTGATTGTTGAATATTCTTAAGCACGCATGTTTAATCGGTAAAGTGTAGTGATGTATTAGATATTGTGGATGTATGTTGGACCATTGCACAAAAATAGTTATTTGTGAAACTTGATAGTTCTTGAGTCTCGATGATCTTTTTGATATAGCATATACTCTCTTGGGTACGCTTTTAAAAAAAATGTTATAACATGTTATGAGACATTGACTCCATCCGGGTTGCGAGCAAGATGTTTGAAATCCAATTCGTCTTGTTTGTGGCTAATTCTGCGGATAAAATGGGGTTAAATCTTCGAAAAAGTTAAATAAAAATAATACCAATTCCATCCGGGCTTGGAATGTGAATGAAATCCTATTCACTATTTCATAGCTAAGTTTGCAGGTTTCATGGGGTTGAAGTTACATTTGGGCTATAGACGAGGGGATTGAAATTCGAATCCTATCCAGTTATAGATACGTATGCAGTTAATTTTTGGAATTTTATCTCAAGAGAGTTGTGTTGTGTTGATGGATTGTTGGGAGGAGAGTTCTTGATTGTGAGACTTGCACTGAATTGTTTTAGGTCGGCGAACAGTCTTGAAGCTTTGTCTTTTGAAGTTGCATGTAACTGGGATATCATGTCATACACGCACGTTCGCATTAAACTGAAGGTGTATCATTGATGATCGAGAGCACATGTGCATTTGTTTTTATGGGAAGACTTTTTTGAGGCTATATTGTGCATACTCGTCCTTGCTTATGTGTTTGTTTTGTTTCATTTTGCTTTGCATGACTTACTCGAGGGCGAGTAAGGAGTAAGTGTGGGTGAATTTGATAGTTGTGTTTGCGTTGCATATGTTAATGTCATTTTGTTGTTATTTTGCATTCATTTACGTGTTTTAATTATGTATGTTGTTCGTATTGCATATTCTGTGTTTGCATGATGTGTTTCTCGGTTTTGTGGTTAGGTTGTGTGTTTTGGCGGATACATGGACGGAACTTTGGAGAGATGGAAATGCTGGAATTATTCTGAAGAAAAGTGCTCGATCGATCTGCAGCTTTCTGCCAATCGAGCAGAGCATGTCAATGAGAAGACAGTAGGCTATGGAATTCTTGACCGATGGATCTGCAAGATCCTGTCGATCGAGCGGCTGCCGTATTTTGAAAACAGTAGGATGCCATATTTTTGCTCGCTCGATCGGCCAATGTTTACCGATCGAGCGAGCGTCGCTGTTCGGGAAGGAATTTTCAGATTTGGAAACTCTTTTATTTTGGACTCTAATTTTTAGTAGGTATTTTATTCCGTTTTTCAAATTGAATTATCAGACTTTGGCATCTCTCGTTGGCGGCTAGATTTTGTATTACAATTTTCTCTCAAGATTTCTTCCTTTCTTTTAATTTTTCTTGAATTTTTCATGAATCTTTGTGGCTAAACCTTAGAACTTGGTTGAGGAAGACAAGCCCTTGATTTTGTTTATTCATGAGATTCGATTTTCATGCTTTAATCCTTATTGAGTATCAATAGTTGATTTGTTTTATTTCATGCTTGTATGTGAGATTTTTGGATTGACCATCTTAGGATTTCACTATACAATCTATAGCTAAATTAGAATTCAAATCCGTAATTGTTTGAACCATCTAATTTGTGAAGCAACTATGATTAATATTTTTTGCTGTTGAATTTTTTGAATCGTAGGAACAACTTTTGACTAGATTAAATACAATCGCTGGAATTTGTATAGTCTAGATTCATCAGTTTTACTCGTTTGAATGATACCTTAAATTTAAATCTAGATCGCTGGAATCCAGGTTGATTTATTGGTTAGGGTTAATCTAGAATGGTGGTGTCTAATTAACTAAGATTAAGGTAAAACAGGAATTTGATTTTCAATGATGAATATTTGATAGGATTGATTATTTTTAGGAATCGATGATTGAATAAATAAATATCAAGGGTGTAGTCGACTGATATCAAGGCTTGTTCCTTATTTATTTCTTCAGTTATAATTGAATCTTGCATGGTAGTGTTAAGAATTTCATTAAATATTGCT
This sequence comes from Henckelia pumila, assembly GCF_033568475.1. Classification (NCBI taxonomy): domain Eukaryota; kingdom Viridiplantae; phylum Streptophyta; class Magnoliopsida; order Lamiales; family Gesneriaceae; genus Henckelia; species Henckelia pumila. The sequence continues at coordinate 231,238,553 of NC_133123.1, forward strand.
TTTAAATTTTCAGTAGTTAATTTCAACTCAAAAAAAATCCCCTTATTTTATTTTTAAGAACATATTAAAATTCTATTTCCTCGTGGGAACGATCCCTACTCACACTACTACGTAATTTGGTTATCTGATTGAGTTGGATAATTTGGGTGTAACTCGACTTAGCGCTACCAGAACCATCGAACGACAGATCGAAACTTCTGAAGGTTAGGTCATGCACGCTAAGTGATGTGACACTAGTGTTTGGACACACAATCACATGCATGAGATCGGATATTCTGAAGTGGAGATCGGATCTTTCGATTAGATCAGTTCAGAACATGGTATGCATGTAGGGATCGGATCTTTCAATCATCGCCTATAAATAGGTCATCCCATGGCCTCATTTCTTGCTCACAATAACACTTATACCTCTCTAATTCAGTCTAGTTTGTGGGTTTTGGTTAGTCCCATCTAGGGCCGAGCAGTAGCGAGGCACTTCCGGAGGAGCCGCAGAGTGGTGCTTAGGAGTTAGGACCTTTGACAGCAAATTGAAAGAGTGGGTGCCCGGTGAGCCAACTTGTGGCTAAGAGCTTTGATGACTCTTTGTATAAACAATCTTTTGTTTAATATAATTTACACTTTTATTAATGGCAATGACTTTATCTTTCTTCATATTGTTATATTGTGATATACTATTGTTGTTTTGATAAAGACCTTGAATATACTATAGTGTATGTAAGATGTGGTAGAACATGGGGATGTCTATCATGAAACACATCTTATAGTCACTGTATATTCTAAACTGTTCCTAGTCGATTGAGCCGTCCGATAATAAGGATAAGGATCGCTCGAGTTTGAGACTAGCATTTGCGATGCAGAGTACCACGTTTCATTGGTAAGGAACATAGAGATGTTCGAAGCATGCAAATGGATATTCATACGATGAATGATCGAACTACCCTATCCGGACTTTCCAAGTGGTTATCACTTATCGAGTGGATAAAGTCCGCGGTTTTGGTTGTACACCATTAGTCCTTACTACTTGAAACATCATTGAGACTCTATATGCTAGTACTGTGCTTTGACTCGTTTACCGACTCTATTGGGGTCATCAGGTGTCGGGATTGGGTACAGTTACAACACATATAGGAGTCGATGCTTTGTTGTCAAGGATTCACCACATACTTGCGAGTGTGGATATCCTATGCTATCTGAGGAGATATTAGTGTGACGAATCTCTGGCCAGAGTACATGATGTGTTTTAAGAAATGGTTTCTTAGTAACACATGCGATGTCACTATTTGATCTTCAAGATGTATTGCATAGTTATCGAATCTCGAACGACTCTCGATATACCAATGGTTGTTGATTCGGTCGGGATATATGGATGAAGGGACCGTACTGTACGCTAACCAAAATCTATTGGTTCTTGTAGGCACTATCAGTGATACCTAGGGAATCATGGGGCGATGTTGCTAGGCGCTCTTACCATGATTCGATGGGCAAGTCGGAAATTGTTGTTCCGAGTCACAAGGAGTTGTGAGCCCACGGCTAGCTGTATCCCTGAACCATTGAGGGTCACACAGAGTAATGGATTTTTAATCCCCGTTGAGATAGTTAAATTTAAAGAGTTAAATTTAATGAACAAAGAAGTTGGACTTCTTAATTAAGAGTAGAGGAGTAAGATTTCCTAAAATGACATAGGGATGGGCATTTTTGGAAATCACTGAATTCGGATTCAGAAAAATTTATCTTGACTTTAAAAGGTGCAGAAATGGTTTCTGTGCACATTGATGAAATCGGTTTATCAATCGGAGTCATGATGAATTTTATATTAATTTCTGAACATGCGGGCTTTGCTTGTCGGGCTTGAACTTATGACTAATGGGCCCTAAGCTGTTAGTGGCCTACATTATAAATAAGTTATTGCAGTACAGAAATTAAACACAACAGGTCACAATTTTTGAAAAAACCCTATTTTTCTCTCAGTAGTGGCCGCCCCCCTTCTCCCCTCTGCTCGGAAAATCCAGTCTGTGAATTTTGAATTGCAGTCTGGTTTAACGGATCAAATTCGTTAATCTCTTCGTAGAAACTTCTGATAGATTTTCTAGTGCAATCTATCAGAGGGATTAAATATCCGTTCGTGGACCTGATTGAAGAACAGTTCGTCCATCAGTTCCAGGGATATACAACAAGAGCAGAGAAATCTGTTGGTGTCCAAAATCTCGATTCGAGATTAAAGGTAAAAATTTATAATTGTTATTTAATTTTTACACACACAATTTAATCGTAAGGTTTTGATACCCACTATGGAATCGTTCCATATAAAATTTTTAAACTTCCGCTGCACCGGGTATCAATCCTGATTGATCTGATCGCCGCGTTCTCCAACACAAAGGGCTAACGATGACACATGTATTTTCTTAGATCCCTATTAGTAATTGAGAGTATTTATTAGCTTAGTTAAGGCTTTTAGATCAGTATTAGTGATGCGTTATTACCTTGACTTGTAGTGGTGGACTGTAGATGGCTGTACATCTAGGACAGTTGTTGAGGTACGTATGTAGTGACCCTACCCGGATCATGCACCTACTACTAGTCTTGCTAAGCATGCAATCAAGATAACTTAAGCAAAGTGATAAATAGAATAACAACGAAAACTAAAAACCATGCTTACAAGCCAAATCGACGGAATTTAATCGGTAACTAAACCAAATGATAATAACCTATTTTAACAATCATATCGAAATAACTAGTAATACTACTAAACTAATGGAAACTCACTGCATCCACTGTACCAGCTCTCAACCCTGTCTCGACCCACCTGCATCGTCCAACCTAAGACCTATCCCATCGAATAGGGTGTCCAAAAAACAAAACACTGGATGTGAGAGACTATGTTCAATATGATAAGCATGAGTATAGAAACCTAGTATGATGCATGCAAATGACTGGGTATAGGTTAACACGATATTTGCTTAGTCTGGATGCCAATGAGTATCTAGTACCATTTGGGGTCAACTCTGCTGGGTGCCTCTACACACTTGTCTAATCCACTGTAGCGTCAGTCCCGTCATCACAGCGTCTCCGTCATCACAGCGTCTCCAAGTGTCAGATAATATATCAAGGAATATAGAGTTTAGCGACCCTACTACTAATGCTATCTCTAAAGAGACTCGACTCAACATGAATATACACATGTAGCATAATATATCAAAGCAATAAAACATATATGATGACACATAAATGCAACATATAATTATGCATACTTGACCGCTTAAAATTTGGTTTAATAATAATACTGACAAGCGTACCAGGTCAAGTTATAGAAAGTGGACAAAGAGTGCAGATGTCGAACCCACAGGGACTTATTTATAGATTACCAAAATATGATTATTTAAACTTAATCTAGACCAAGCAATAAAGATTGATTTGATTTATTCAACTAACACTTAAATTATGAATAAAATAAATTAAAATAAGAACGCATCAAGAAATTTGGAGTGAACTTCAATAATGAGAGAATCGATCAACGACACATGCAGGTACCGAACAAATCATGCAAAAAAATGGCAGATCTAGGATCCATATTTAATCTTAAATTACGGTGAATTATTCTATCTTGTTTAACAGTATATGTCTAGAATTTGTTAAACCTATTCAAGTATATATTGACGGGTTAATCAATAATTCTAATCAAACGTGAATGCATTCAATATTTATGATAATTCTGTTTTCACCTAAAATCGCATACTGAAACCGAATACTATTTCTAGTTGGTTTAACCATATGTCAATTATTGGGGTGATCGAAATCAATTCCTAATCGGTCGACTCAGAATCAATTAACATGCAAGCAAATAATTGGCCAAATCATTCACAATAAAAAATATAAATCCAATAATCAATAATTGTGGGAACCCGGGTGCAAGCATCTAATAATCTTAATTTCCACGAATAAAAGAATCCGTAAAAAAAATTTAATTGTACAGTACTTGCGCAGAAGCGCACATCTTGCGCTTCTGCGCAAGTCATGCGCATCTAGTTGTCTCAAAATTTGTCGATCTCTAGAATTCTTGCGCTTATGAGGAAAATGAGGCGCTTCTGCTTGTTCTAAAGATCTCAAGTTTCTGTCAAATTGTCAAATTCCCTGTTCTGAGATTGAAAAATTGATCATAATAAAATCTTAAAACATATTTATAACATATGATCCAAAATAATTCAAAAACTATAAAAACGAGATTACAACACTTCGTTCTTCAAAATACAAATATTTGACCAGTCAAAAAACTAGACATATCTAGTCAAATACAAGTCTTCGAAAAACCCGGATTACCACTTCTAACTCGTTCTATCTTTCTCACTGCCCTCTATTGCTTGACCTCGAACCACCTGTTACCATGCACACATACAAAATAAGGCAACAATCGGATAACTCCGGTGAGAATATAATTTCCAGTATAAACAACAAAACATGCAATATAATAAACATGAATGCAATGCATGTTTTAAAGATTTGGCTATCGAATTTGATATCAATAAAATCTTGGTTCTTGGGATCTCGGAGAATAAAATATCAATCATACCACCGACTCTCCTAGTCGAGGTGGAGTCAAGTATCGCAATCCCCTGACTTTGGTGAAACTATAGTGAGTCATCAAGCTCTGGAAGTAAATCTACATTCTGTACCACTCAACTATAGCCCTCCAAACGTCACTTTTAATCTAGGTCATTCGACCCTCTATGCTTTCCAGGTTCGAATTCAAGATGAATGCAACATAATCTTGATGCATAAAATCATAAAAATGTTGTAAAAAATCTTGAACAAGCAAATCACATAATCATTCAAAGCATCAATGAACATTTAAATCAAATAAGAAAACATAAGCATTCAAGTATGTGATTTTGGGAATTCGATAATCACATCTATCTCGAATGTTCTATCCCATCTTGATCAGTGCAAACTAACTTTAAACCTTGCTTCAATTCTTTCTCTGTTCGAAGACTAAATTATCGAGTCGTCAACAAACTTCAATACACAGCTAAAATGAAGTGATAACAAGCTACCAAATCTGTAGTGACCCTGAATTGAATCATCTACTAACGGGCAACTAATAGCATGCATTAAACTTAATAAAGCATGAATGCTTAACAGAGTAAAACGTGCGAAAACATAATCCATAAAAACAAAGCTTAGCAAAACATATCCAGTCTTATTATAGTAGTGATACAACCATATCAAAAAGTTTAAAATACAATTGTCTAAAACATTATACAGCTAAACAAATCCTGTTCTATAAAATCCCCAGAAAAGCTCCGGCTCCCTAGTCCTGCCTCGAACTACCGGCTCCGTCCATCCTGCGACCTGGCCCGTGGAATAGAGTGTCCAAGATAACAACTAATACGTGAGCGCTTACGCCTAGTACATATACATGAGTAAATATATGTATACGATGCATGAAACCGTGATGACTGGTAAAGGGTCATCTAATAAGTCATGCTCAGTACAGGCGCCAAATGAGTGATGTAATCTCACGGATCAACCTCTGGGTACAACCACACTCGTCTAGAACACCATATTAGTCAGACATACATGTCCCCGCCGTCGTGGTACTTTCAATGACAGAATATCAAGTATAGAGCTGAGCGGCTCTATAATCAGGGTATAACAAGGTATAAGCTCAACGTGTATATGCACATGACATATGAATATAGAAAACGGTAAAACATATATCATGCCACATAATAATGCCAAGTAAATGCAACATATACACATGTATACTCGCTGGCAATCTCAGTCAATGTGTACGTACCTCTAGGCTAGTTCAAGTCTAGTAGGTACGTTCCAAGCCTATATTCAAAAGTTCACTGTATCACTACACAAGTTCTATAAGTCTTAACTAAGATAATAAGTACTCCCAAAACTTAAATAGATTGTCGGATAATACCTTCGTCCATAGTAAGGCCTTTGGAGTCGCTAGTACCGGATGACTATAACCACACCTTGGTTATTCCAAAACTTCTATAATAAACGATAGAGCCCTCAAGTGTATATCTCACACTATATAACTGAAGAAGGAAACTAAAAAATTAGTAATTCAAAATGAATTCTGAAGACCCCTATTTATAGGAAATTCCCGGTCAACTTTGGATCTTGCAAACTCGAGTTAGGATCGTCCGATCCAGCTCAATGCCTGCATGCAAAACAAGTTAAGTTCGGATCATCCGATCGCGAGTTCGGATTGTCCAAACTGCTCTATGTCCGACACTTGTCAAAATCCATGGCTGAGTAATCCTGCCTGGCTGGCCTGAAGGAGTTCGGACCGTCCAATCGCCCCTTAACTCCGAAGTACAAGGCACAATCGGAGCCCCCGGACTGCTGAGTTTGGATCATCCGAAGTCCTCTTCGGACCGTCCGAACTGGCCCAAACATTGGAAGCCCAATTATTTATTATGAAGTCCGATTAAGCCTTGGAATTGATTAATTACCAATCCTTAATCATGTTTAACAAATTATTATCTTAATATGGAATCTGGGTTACTACATTCTCCCCACCTTTATATATTTCGTCCGCGAAATAAAATCTAAAGACAAATCAAGATAACAATATGAAACATCAAACCATGTTTTATTACAACAACTTTAATTACATCTTTACATGGTAATCAAAAGTACAAAGCAAACAACTCAGGACATTATGCTCGCATACGGCTCTCTGTTTCCCTAGTTGCTTCTTCGACGCCTCGGCGCTGCCACTGTACCATCACAAGTGGTATTGTAAGGCCCTGAAATATTAAGTTATTAATTACGTAATTTGAGATTTAAATTCAAAATTTGGGAAAAATATGAATTGAAGAATTTATGAAAGTTAGAGATTTAATTTCCGAGCTGAAAATATTTAATTTGAGAATTTACGGATTTTGAGATTTCAATTCTGGGATTTTTAAATTAAAAGATTAAAATATTCAAATTGAATATTTATGGGATTTAAGATTGAAAGTATGAGTTCCGAGAATTAAAGGATTTACTTTGAAGATAAACTCGCGCAGGGACTGATTTGCAAATATCAATGTTTTGAGGGCTAAAGTTCAATTTTCTTTTTAATTTTAATCCAAAAATATTTAATTTGAGAATTTTTAGAGTTTAGATATAAATTCTAATATTCTTAAATTATTTTGGATTGAAATTTAATTAAAAAGATTTGCCAAAGATCGAATTGAAAGTATTGAAAGTAATGAGGGACCAAAGTGCAAATAGCACTTGCAAGGCTATATACACGTGTGATACATGAGATAAGCTTCCAATTCAGAATTTATGAGCATTAAGAAGTTGAGAATGGAGAAACAAGGAATAAGGAACCGATTTCTTCACTCCAAAATTGATTAAACTTAATCCGCTCGGTAGAATTTCAAATTGATCGTGTATTTGTGATCACGGCTTCAAGTGCTACGTTTTGACGTAAGTATTATGAAGTTCTACGATGTTTAGATTTTTATGATTTTGTTAGAATTAAGATTTTATTGTATAAATATATTCTAGTATATACAACGATAGCACATCTAAGACGGATCGAGAAAAGATCGTCGTTTGAACATGTTTATGATTTTTTGAAGAACATATGCAATTATGAAAATATGGGGCTGCTGGAAACGTGTATGGCTTGATGTATTAATGATTATGTTGAGTGGAGATCACTAATAGGATGATGGTTATATTTTTAGAATTATCGGTTTCGAATTGTTACGCTGCCGGTTTGGATTTTGATTGATTGATAAAGAATTGAGATTGATTCAACTTTGATGAGATGGTAATGGCATTGAAAGCTGATAAATGAGAATTATATAACTTCATTTCATGTTTGAAATGAAGGATATCGACTTCGAATCGACTAGATCGAATTAGAATGAATTGAAGCGTTTGAAGTTGAGAAATAAGACTTGAACAATGAGCAACTTATGTTCGAAATTCCCTAACTTCTGATATGTTGATATATGATGATATATGTGTTGATATATGTTGGGTTTTGAGTTGAAGAAGATTGATAGATTGTTGGATTGAGTTTCAGTTGCCGAATTGGATAGCGTTATGCTACCGATTCAAGAAATGATTCAATTTTGAATCTTGTTGATTGAGTTGAACCTGATATGAGTTCATTGCTGATATTGCTTGATTCTGGTTACTTATTTCAGAGTTGTAATGAATTTGAACAACTCGAGAATTCAGATTTAAATCAAGAACGATTTGAGTAAGGTTTGAAGTGATTTCTACCTTGAAGATTGAATGAGGAATTTAAGCAGAAGTCTGATATGTGTTATGGTGATAGTGTACAGAGTTTAAGCGTCGCAAACACGACTGACAGGTATAATATGACATCGAGAGTCAGGGATTTGAAACTCTAGAATGATGCTTCTTGAGTTATCCCGAACAAATCACATACTTGTTATTTGATTGTTCTTGATTTAGAACTTGTGATATTGTCTATCCATCTCAGGTAGCGGATCTTTGATTTTGATTTTGATATGATATGATATATGAATTGATTCTAATGCCAAGGTTTGATGAACTTTATTGTCGAGTCTGATGAGACTACGATAGATGGATATCCATGTCAAGATCGGATACGAATCTTGATGGCAAAGATTTGAAATGAATCAATTCTTGATATATGAGCGCTATATAAATTTGAAGTATTGAATCGAGATGTTTTGATTTGTTATGTATTGAGTTGATATGATGTTGATTCCATTGTATATGTCTTTTATACTGGGAATTATATTCTCACTGGATTTTATCCGGTTGTTGCCTTGTTTTGTATGTGTGCATGACAAAAGGTGGGGGAGGAGCGAGTCAGAAACGACATTGATAGCTCGAGGGAGAGACTTAGCACGTGTGGACTCGGGTTGTAGCGAAAATGATGCGTAGATCTTTGATGAACCTACTAGAAAACTTATGTTTTGAGTATAGTTTGAAGAACTCTTGTTATTTCATGCTTCTTGTAGCTATTTTGGTGTACTTTAAGTTACTTGTTAGAAGTAACAAATGATTGGAAACAGGATTAGAACTTCTTGTATAGATCAATGCATGTTTTAGATTTGATTAGATCTTGTTCTATGAATAAGGATTTGTGTTGGTCTTGGTAGCACTTGGATTGGAAGGAAATGAAGGATCAAAGTTATGCTGCAGAAAAACAGGGCATTATTTTTGTTCAGGAAGCGCCTGCGCGGTATTTTTTTGCCGCCCGCGTGCAGCCTGTAGTGCTCGTTTCTGTTTTGAGAAAACAGGGAGCGCTCGCGCGGCATTATATGACCACCCGAGCTCAACCCCATTTGAAAAAAAAAATTCGTTGTTCTATTTATCTTTGATCCTTTATTAAATAATCATGCTTAATGATGAATTGCCCCAAGATTTGATTAGCAACCCGAGGCCCCACAAGTATAGTCTTGTCCGAAGAACTTTCTCCTTCCTGTCTAGGATACGGAGTGATCGTTCAACATACGATAGATCTGACTCTAGCTGAACACCAGTAGGCTGGATAATATGTGACTCATCAGCTATATACTGTTGAAGTAACGACACATGAAAGACATCATGTATATTGGAAAGACATGGCAGTAACGCCAATCGATAAGCAACATCTCCGATCTTCCTCAGTATCTGGAAAGGACCAATATACCATGGTGATAACTTTCCTTTTAGACCGAACCTCATCACCTTCCTGAAAGGTGACACTCGCAAGAACACATATTCACCAGACTCGAACTGAAGTGGCCTGCGATGAATATTAGCATAACTGGCTTGTCTATCTTGAGCATCTTTCTCCTCTTGATCAAATCTACCTTGTTTACAATCTGTTGAACCATCGTTCTCCTATCTCATCCCAGAATATCGAAGTATGAAATCGTCGACCATACAATGCCTCGAAAGGTGCCATATCAATACTACGATGAGAACTGTTATTGTAGGCAAATTCGATCAAAGGTAACTGATCCTGCCAAGACAAACCAAAATCCATGACAGAAGAACGTAGCATATCCTCCAATGTACGAATCGTCCGCTCTGACTACCCATCAGTCTTCAGATGATATGCAGTGCTCAAACTCAGAGTGGTACCCAACGTCTGTTGAAAGCTACCCCAAAAAACGTGAGGTAAACCATGGGTCCCTGTCACTGACTATGCTCATTGTAATCCCATCCAATCGCACTATCTCCTGGATGTATAAGCGTGACATGCGATCATAAGAATACTTCCAGTTATAAGGAATGAAATGTGTTGATTTTGTCAAACGGTCAACAACGACCCATATAGCATCACACTGACGTGAAGTCATAGGCAAGTGGGTGACAAAATCCATAGTCACATGCTCCCACTTCCATTCGAGAATTTCAAGATTCTGCAATAAAGCACTTGGTAGTCAATGTTCAGCCTTGACCTGTTGACAAACAAGACATCTTGACACAAATTGATACATACTCCGCTTCATCCCCTTCCACCAAAACCTAGTTCGCAAGTCCTTATACATTTTCATGCTTCTAGGATGAACTGATAATCGACTCCTGTGAGCTTGAGATAGAATATCATTCCTAAGCTTTGCATCATTAGGTACAACCACTCGATTCGATAAGCATAATAAACCATCTGTCTGATAATGGAATCCAGATGTATTAACTCCATTGGCTAGATATGCCAAACGCTGAGTCTTAACATCAGATATCTGAGCATATCTGATCCCAGAGTACAATACTGGTTCAGATTGAATAGTATACAAACGAATTCCATTTCTCCCTTTCTTGTGCTTGAGTGTAAAACTCAGTGAACAACATTCATGAATCATATGAGATAATTCACTAGTCTGAAGTGCAGAAAGTCTTACCTGCCGACTCAAGCCATCAGCAGTAAGGTTAGCAGAACCTGGATAATATTTGATCTCGCAATCATAATCTTTCAGTAAGTCCATCCAGCGTCTCTGTCGCATATTCAACTCCGCTTGAGTGAATAAATACTTTAGACTCTTGTGATCCATAAATATCTCAAATTTCTCGCCATAAAGATAATGCCTCCAGATTTTGAGTGCAAATACAATGGCGGCTAACTCAATATCATGCACTAGATAATTCACTTCATGTGTTTTCAACTGCCTAGAAGCATAGGCAATAACATGTCCATTTTGTGTCAAGAAACATCCTTGCCCCTGACCAGAGGCATCAGTGTAGACAATATAACCTCCTGATCCAGAAGGTAGTGCTAGTACAGGTGAAGTAGTAAGACGTCTATGCAGCTCGTAAAATGATTCCTCACAATCCGAGGACCATATGAAGGCAACATCTTTCCGTGTAAGCTGAGTAAAAGGCTTGGCCAACTGTGCAAAATTCTCGATGAATCGACGGTAATAATCAGCTAGACCCAAGAAACTTTGAATCTCAGCAACCGTCGTCGGACGAGACCAGTTCAGCACTGCCTCAATCTTGCTTGGATCAACAGATATTCCTTCACTAGAAATCACATGACCGAGAAATACTACCCAATCAAGCCAAAATTCACACTTTCTCAATTTCGCATACAGCTGCTTATCTCGTAACGTCTGTAAAAAATCTTCAGATGATGTGCATGCTCATCGTTTTCATGAGAATAGACAAGAATATCATCAATGAAGACGATGACGAATCTATCCAGATATTCTCGAAATACCTGATTCATCAGATTCATAAAGACTGCCGGTGCATTCGTCAAATCGAATGGCATCACCAAAAATTCATAATGCGCGTATCTAGTCCTAAAAGCAGTCGTAGAAATATCTGAGTCTCGTACCTGCATTTGGTGGTATCCACATCTCAGATCTATCTTGGAGTAGACAGAAGTACCCTGTAATTGATCGAACAGATCATCAATTCGTGGCAAAGGATACTTATTCTTGATGGTGACACGATTCAGCTGCCTGTAATCAATACATAATCGTATCGATCCATCCTTCTTCTTGACGAACAAAACAGGTGCTCCCCTCGGAGAAACACTCGGACGAATATATCCCTTATCAAGAAGATCCTGCAACTGCTGTTTCAATTCCCTCATCTTTGATGGTTCCAGATGATAAGGTGCTCAGGATATAGGCGCTGCTTTTGGTACTAGATCAATACCAAATTCAACCTTTCGAACCGGAGGAAAACCAGGAATCTCATCAGGGAATACATCAGGAAACTCGCTGACTACATGTAACTGATCAATACCCGGACTACTCGTGGACGTATCAACTGCATATATGAGGTAGCCCTCCCCAGCTGACTCTAAGACATGACATGCCTTCAGAGCCGATACAAGTGGCATCGGAGGTCGTGCTCCCTCACCATAGAAATACCAGTTATCACTCTCACCAAATGAAACTATACCAGACGCTGATAAAAATCCATAGTAGCGTGATACAAAGTCAGCATATCTATTCCCAAAATACAATCAAAATCTGCCATCGCTAGAATCATCATATTAGCAGACAACACGTGACCCTCAAACTCTAGAAGCCAACCCATCACTAGATGTTTAGTTACTACCTCCTGCTTCAGTGGAGTAGATACAACTAAATCCAGGTCTAATGATACATAAGGCAATCTATGTCTCTTAACAAAGAGACTAGAAATAAAGGAATGCGATGCTCCAGTATCAATTAAAACAAGTGCAGGAATACCACATAACAGAAAGGTACCTGCCAACATGCAATCACTTCCCTCAGTAGCCTGCTCCTGAGACAGAGCAAATATCTTCCCTTGCGTGTGTGGACGGAAACTAAAAGAACTAGGTGGTGCTGGCTGCTGACGTAAAGAGGAGAAGCCTGAGATCCCATCTGCGATTCCGATCCACTCGCATCTCTCATACGCTGAGGAAAATCTCTCCGCAGATGTTCCTGCTCTCCACAGATAAAACAAGCACCAGAAGCCTTCCGACAAGAAGCTGCAGAATGCTTCCCACCACAGTGACTGCAAAATTCATCTTTCTTCTTCTTTTTTTTGAACCAGAACATACCTCGTGAACCACGAGATCCAGAAGAAGTAGTATTAGAAGAAGAAGTAGTACTAGACTTCACAATAGATTGAGCCCTAGGCTCAAGAGATCCATTAGGCTGTTCTGGCATCATCAATAGTGCTCGCATATTGTTGTTCTCCACTTGACGGAACTGATTAACCAGAGTCTCGTAAGATGTCGGATCATCACAGACAACAACCTGTGAATAGATATCCTGATTCAAGCCTTGCAGAAAGATATCATACTTGGACACATAACTCTAATTGATATGGGGACTGTAAGGTAGCAGATCAATGAATCGCTGTTGATACTCATCAATAGTCATAGGTCCTTGTCTTAGCGTAAGCAACTCCATCGATCGTGTCTGATGGACTGCTGGAGGAAAATATAATTTCTGAAACTGCTGACGTAAATCCTCCCAAGTCATTCATCCTCTCTCATTACACGCCTGAGCTGCCTTGGCATCCCACCATAAGCGTGCACATCCATCTAGAACAAACTCTAGAACCTCCATCTTCTTCTCCTCAGTACACTCTAAAGCATGAAAATCGCTTTCAATCCTGGCCATCCAGTTCCTCGCCTCCTCAGGATTCTCGCCTCCCAACAAGGGTTTCGGTGCTACCTGCAAAAGTTTATTGATCGTATAGCGGTGTCTACCCTCGTGAGGACGATGTCGATCCTCATGATGATGACGATGGTGACGATGCTGATGACCACCTTCCTGGCCAACACTAACATGACTCTCGTTACCTCCATCAGCCATTAACTGAAAAGATTTGCACATTTTAAAATCCAAAATGTGCAATAATTACTCAAGATTAGACTAAATCCCAAGTACTAATCCCAAAATCTATGCATGCTCTGATACCAAAAATTTAGTGACCCTGCATTGAATCACCTACTAACTGGCAACATATAGCATGCATTAAACTTAATAAAGCATGAATACTTAATAGAGTAAAACATGCCGAAACATAACCCATAAAAACAAAGCTTAGTAAAACATATCCAGGCTTATTATAGTAGTGATAAAACCATATCGAAAAGCTAAAAATACAACTGTCTAAAACATTATACAGCTAAAAAAATCCTGCTGTATAAAATCCCCTGAAAAGCTCCGGCTCCCTAGTCCTGCCTCAAACTACCGGCTTCGTCCATCCTGCGACCTACCCCGTGGAATAGGGTATCCAAGATAATAACTAGGACGTGATCTTTAACGCGCAGTACATAAACATGAGTTAACATATGTATACGATGCATGCAACCGTGATGACTGGTAAAGGGTCATCTAATAATTCATGCTCATTACAGGCGCCAAATGAGTTCTGTAACCTCACGGATCAACCTCTGGGTACAACCACATTCTTCTAGAACACCAGAGTAGTCAGACATACATGTCCTCGCCGTCGCGGTACTCTCAATGATAGACTATCAAGTATAGAGCTGAGCGGCTCTATAATCAAGGTATAGGCTCAACGTGTATGTGCACATGACATATGAATATAGAAAACGATAAAACATATATCATGCCACATAATAATGCCAACTAAATGTAACATATAAACATGTATACTCGCTGGCAATCTCAGTCAATGTGTACGTACATCTAGGCTAGTTCAAGTCTAGTAGGATCCTAGGTTCCAAGCCTATATTCAAAATTTCATCGTATCACTACACAAGTTCTATAAGTTTTAACTAAGCTAATAAGTACTCCCAAAACTTAAATAGATTCTCGGACCATACCTTCGTCCATATTAATCCCTTTGGATTCGCTAGTCCCGAATAACTATAACCACACCTTGGTTATTCCAGAACTTCTATAATAACCGATAGGGCCCTCAAGTGTATATCTCACACTATTTAACTGAAGAAGAAAACTCAGAAATTCGTAATTCAAAATGAATTATGAAGACCCATATTTATAGGAAAATTCCGGTCAAGTTCGGATCCTCCGAACTCGAGTTTGGATCGTCCGATCCAACTCAATGCCTGCATTCAAAACACGTCGAGTTTGGATCGTCCGATTGCGAGTTTGGACCATCAGTACAGCTCTATGTTCGACACTTGTCAAAATCCATGGCTGAGTAATCCTGCCTGGCTGGCCTGAAGGAGTTCGGACCATCCGATCCTGGTTTAGACCATCCGATTGCCCCTTAACTCCGAAGTCAACAAGGCACAATCGGAGCCCTCGGACTACTGAGTTTGGATCGTCCGAAGTCCTCTTTGGACCGTCCGAACTGGCCCAAACATTGGAAGACCAATTATTTATTTTGAAGTCCGATTAAGAAATTGATTAATTACCAATCCTTAATCATGTTTAACATATTATTATCTTAAAATAGAATCTGGGTTACAACAAAATCATCTAGCAACTCAAGTCCAAGCATAGCTAATGTAATGAATTCAAAAGTGTAGAAATTCTGAAATAGGCGGCGTAACGGCTAAAAATCGACAACCAAAACTATGTCTATATCAATTCCACAATCATATAAAACACAATTCCCCCACCATATCAGCATATACTCGTTCCATACAAGAAATTTTGAAATGGAATTAATCAAATTTTGCTTCTAAAATTCATAAGAAGTCCGAACAACAATCTTTTTCTGATCCGTTTTCGAGTACATAATCTTGGCTAGCTCATGAACATGTATAACCAATAATAATAAAATTCCATCTTCAACTTAAAAATCAATTATGAGAGAACTTAATAAAATTTATACTAGAACGTAGCTCTCGGAGCGATGATCGCAATAATATATTCAGCTCTGAATTCTAACGGCCGGATCACAAGAAATCAGAGCATTAAAAGTTGAAAAATGGTGTGTACAAGGGTAGTGTTATGCGTTTTATCCCTTCATTTTCTGATAAAACTTTGAATATGATGAGAAAAAGTGGAATTAAAGATATATATTAGCCAAATTGCGGTTTAGTCCTTGAACTTTGGCATAATTACAAATCAGTCTCCGAACAAGCGATTTAATTCAATTTCAATCCTAATTAATTTTATAATATTAAAATTTAATTCTAAACTCTAAATATTCTTAAATTAAATATTCTCGAATTAAAATTAAATAATCTTGGGTCTTACATTTCTCTCCCTCTAAGACATGATTTCGTCCTCGAAATCGCATGCAATCTATACACATAAGATAATGAAATAATAGAATACAGAATTAGAACTCACATCAGTGAAATAACTCTGAAAATCTCTGTCTCATGTCTGACTCAGTCTCCCAGGTAGCTTCTTCAATGCCATGTCTACTCCACTGAACTTTGACCAACTGAATAGTCTTGTTTCTGAGCTATTTTTCTTTACGATCAAGAATCTGTATAGGTTGCTCAAAATAGCTAAGAGTTTCATCAAGTTCAGCTTCATCAAGTTGAAGAATATGAGAAGAATCAGGCTGATACTTTCGAAGCATTGAGACATGAAATACATCATGAATATCAGACAAAGATGGAGAAAGTGTGAGTCGATAAGAAAGATCGCCTATCTTCTCAATGATCTCATATGGACCAATAAAACGTGGAGATAACTTTCCTCTCTTGCCAAATCTGATTGTACCCCTGAACGGAGAAATCTTCAAGAACACTCTGTCTCCCTGTTCAAAATATAGAGGTCGACGTCTGATATTCGTATATTTTGGCTTGTCTGTCTTGAGCTGTTTTCATTCTCTTCTGAACCAGTTTCACTTTTTCTGTCATTTCATGGATCATATCTGGTCCAATATCATGTGTCTCTGAAATGTCATCCCAGTACAAAGGTGATCGACATTTCTTTCCATGCAGTGCTTCAAATGGAGCCATTTCTATGCTGGTCTGATAGATATTGTTATAAAAAAATTCAGCAAGTGGTAATGAATCTTGCCAATTAGTGCCAAAATCTAGCACTACAGCTCTAAGCATATCCTCAAGTATATGGATAGTCCGCTCTGACTGTCCATCTATCTAAGGATGATATGTTGTACTCAGGTGCAATTGAGTACCAAGAGCTTGCTGCAAACTGTGCCAAAAGTGTGATGTAAATCTAGGGTTTCGATCTGAAACGATAGATTTAGGCACACCATGTAATCTTACCACTTCTTTGATGTAGATTTCTGCCATCTGATCATGTCTATAAGTCATTCTGTACGGAATAAAACATGTTGATTTCATCAACCTGTCAATAATCACCCAAATGGCATCACAACTTCTGGATGAACGTGGAAGCTGTGTAACAAAATCCATGGAAATGTGATCTCATTTCCATTCTGGAATGGATAAGCTATGCAATAGACCGCCTAGTTTCTTTCTTTCAGCTTTCACCTGTTGGCAATTCAATCATTTAGACACAAATTCTGCAACATCTGATATCATTTGTTTCCACCAATATTGTGTCTTCAAATCATTGTACATCTTGCTGCCACCAGGATGAATACTGAATCGACTGCTATGAGCTTCTTTCAATATCTGTTGTTTCAAATCTGAAACATCTGACAGACAATTCTGTTATTTACATAGAAAACACTATCAGCACTAACCTGATATTCAGATTGATGCTCAGATCTGACCATATCAATCGACTTCTGAATATTTTGATCAAATTTTGTGCTTCTTTAATTCTTCTCAATAATTATGCTTAGCTTGAATAGCATAAACTCGAATAGGTTGAATATCTGTTTCAAATACTAATCCAAAAATCAGATGCCTTGAGTAGAAAGGTATCTTCTACCAATTCAAATACACCTATCGCAGATAAGGATAAAGAACATACATTTCTACTCAAGACATCTGCGGCCGCATTTGATTTCCCTGGATAGTATTTAATCTCGCAATCAAAATCTTTCAACAAGTCTAGCCATATTCGTTGCCGCATATTCAATTCTGACAGCGAAATAAGATATTTCAAACTTCTGTGATCAGAATAAATTTCAAACTTATCACCATAAAGATAATGTCGCCATATCTTCAATGCAAATATGATGGCTGTCAATTCAAGATCATGAATTGGATATCTGGTTTCATGTGGCTTCAGCTGTCTTGAGGAATAAGCAATAACATGACCTCTCTGCATAAGCACACATCCCAAATCTCTATGAGAAGCATCACAATGAAAAACAAAATCACTAGTACCTGAGGGAATCTTTAATACTGGTGCACTGGTAAGTCTCTTCTTCAATTCAATGAAACTGGCTTCACAAGCTTCTATCCAGACATACGGCATATTCTTCTGAGTCAACAGAGTAACAAGCTTGGAAATGTTGGAGAAATCTCTGATAAATCTGCGATAGTATAAGGCTAAGCCCATAAAACTTCGTATTTCTAGCACTGATGTAGGTCTAGGCCAAGTAATTACAGCCTATACCTTGCTTGGATCGACATAAATCCCATCACCTGAAATAATATGCCCAAGAAACATAACTCTCTGCAACCAAAACTCACATTTTGATAACTTGACATTTAATTTCTCAATTATTAAAGTCTGTAAAATAATTCTAAGATGTTCAGCATGATCATTCAGATTCTTGGAATAGATCAAAATATCATCGATAAAGATAATGACAAAGTCATCCAAATATTTATGAAACACCCTATTCATCAATCCCATAAATACTGCCGGATCATTTGTTAAACCAAAAGGCATGACAATAAATTCATAATGACCATACCTTGTTCTGAATGTAGTTTTAGAGATATCTTCATCTCGAACCCTCAGTTGATGATATCCAAATCTCAGATCGATCTTGGAATAGATAGATGAACCTTGCAACTGATCAAACAAATTATATACTCTAGGTAGTGGATATTTATTTTTTATTGTTGCCTTGTTCAGTTGCCGATAATCAATACACAACCGCATTGAACCGTCTTTCTTCCATACAAACAGTACCGGAGCGCCCCAAGTTGAAACGCTCGGCCTAATGTATCCTTTGGCCAAAAGATCTCCAAGTTGTTCTTTCAACTCCTTCAATTCAATCAGTACCATCTTGTAAGGATCTTTAGATATTGGTTGCATACATGACATTAACTCAATACTGAAGTCTATTTCCCAAGCTGGAGGCAAACTAGGGATTTCATCAAGGAATAAATCAGAAAAATCTTGCACCAATGGTATATCTGTCAATGCTGGACTAGCTTTCAAGACATCTACTACATAAACCAGAAATCCTTCTGCACCTCTCTGCAATAAACGGGTCATAGATAACACAGATATCAAAGGGATCTTGGCTCTAGAACCCTTACCGTAGAATTTGCATTTATCTGCCATTTCAGGTCTAAATCTGACCACTTTCTGGAAACAATCCACGATCGCCCTATACTTGGTTAACATGTCTATGCCAATAATGCAATCAAAATCTGATAACCCAAGTAAAACAGCAGGCAATGGCTCAGATAATAAAGAATGCATCATAACAAAATTTTCAGATATGAATGTATGTGATGCACCTGTATCTAGAAAAAAAAATAAGCAGGATAACCAAAGATAAAGTAGTTACCTGCTATAACATCGTCAGGTGCTGTCTGAGCCTGCTCCTCTGTCAATTCAAACACTCGTGCCTGTTTCTGTTGCGAAATTTTGTGTCTGCAAGTGCACGGTGTCAAGTTTTAATATAGTGATAAATAGAGTATCGATCCCACGAGGAGTAAAGTAAAAATATTTAGTACTTGTAATTAAAATAGTTCTAATTTTATTTAGAAAATTAATAATCAGAAGATTTGCAGAAAAATAAAATAATCAATGGATTTTTAGTAGCACGCACACAACTTTTAGCGAAATATCAATTAGAGAAAAAATGGTTTAGAGGTTTAGATTTCACCTAGTTTCAACAACAATCACTCCTAATTAATTTATTTTCATGAATTCCATTCAATTAATAGACAAGAACACTTAGATTATTCTATTTCCCTCTTCCAAGTGTCAAATAGAGTGTATCAACTACAGTTCAATTCCAATATCACTATTTAGAATTTAATTACAGTGATATATGTGTAAAACGATGTTCTTCTTAAGGCTCTATTAAAATTATATACTATCTCAAGTTATATAAACAATTAACAGTGTAATTTCTACTGGTCCTATTCAAAATCTCTTCTCCTGAGTGCCAGATTTCAAATAAATATTACAATTAAATTATTGATCAAGTAATTGAAAAGACATTCAAATCTAGAAAAAAAATTAATCTACATGAACTCAATTCAATAAAATCAAAAACTCATGAAAGTATCTACACCAGGTTCCATCCGACCTCTAGACTTTAAAAATTTAGTTCATAATAAAATTCAAATAAAACCAAAATATATTTAGAAAAATAAACATCAATTCAGAAATAAATATAAAATAAAAAAAACAAAGTCGAATATTCAATGTCGTGTCCGAACTCTCGATCTTCAAATTCTGCTGATTGATATTCTTCAAATTCCTTGCCCAGATTTCTCACAAAAGTTCACGATGAAAATCCTCTCCAAGTGTGTCTGAGTTGTGGCGGCTGATTCCTCTTAAAATTCTGACGCCAATTCCATTTTATACGTTACAGATAAAAGCCCAATACAAAGCCCAAAAAAATATAAAATTTCCTTCCCAAAATAATTAAAACTCTATGAATAGCGACGGGGCGGGCGCTCATTAAATCACAGGCGGGCGCGCATGAGTGTCGCACTTTAATCTTCAAATCTCACGAGCAATAGCGCGATAGCAATTCACTAAGCGTGATAGCCCATTAAGAAGCGCTGTTTAGGAGCATTTCTCCCTCTTCACTAAGCGCGATAGCCCATTAAGAAGCGTTGTTCAGGAGCGCTTCTCCCTTTCCTCTTCTTAGCGCTTCAACTAAGTGCTAAACACTTTCTTCTTTTCTTCCTTTTCTTTTCTTTTTATTTTCTTTTCTTTTCTCTTCTCAAATCTTATTTTCTTCTCTTTCCTCAACAATTTATCAATTCCCTACATCCACACAAACAACAAAACTTGCGCATAAATATGATCGAAACAAAACAATTAACCATTAAAATCATAATCAAATTAAGTGTATAAATACACTTATCAATTGCCTCGGAGGTTGAGTCACAGTCTGGCTTCCTCCTGGTCTAGTGTGTGGCTATGGTTGAAATGAGTGCACTGCAGATGATTTCCTGTCAGCCTGAGATAATGGTCTAGATGCACTGGCAACAGTTGCTATTTCTATTGCTCTTTGAGGGCATACCTTGGCATAGTGACCTAGTTGATGACAAATATTTCAATTACCTGATACTCCTCTGCACTCATCGGTGGCATGTCTACCCCCATACTTACCACAATATACCCCTGAACCACTGGACCTCTGACCCGAACCAAACTGTCTCTGACCACTAGAACTGGAAGAACTACTGCATGACTTCTTAAATTGCTTACCTTTAGGCCGAAAATCTTGAATCCTTTCTGCCACTGCTTCCACCCTCAAATATGAGAGATGGTTGCTGAAGCGGTGGCAGATTCTATGGCAATGGCAATGGTACTGGATATTGAGATAGTTGTGGAATGAACGGTGCTCCTCTCTGCCTCAATAAACCATTCTCTGCTCCTTTTGCTCTGTTCAAAGCATCAGCAAAAGTATTGGGTCGCCCACGGTTCACCAAAGTGAAAACATCTGGATTCAAACCATTAATAAATTGTTTCGCCATGGCTTCATCACTGGATGCTATATGTGGGAAAAACTTCAAAAGGCTAGAAATTTTGGCCACATATTCCTTTATATTCAGCTGACCCTGCCTTAGACTAGAAAATTCCGCCCCCTTTGTCTTTTTTGTAGGAGACTGGAAAGAAATGTTGATAGAATTTAATTTTAAGTACAGACCAAGTGATAGTCGTACCTCGATGATCTAGGGCTTTCTTTGTAGTAATCAACCAACTTTTAGCAACTTCGTGAAGTTGATGTACTACCAATCTGATACAACAATCATCTGAATAGTCAAGTGAGTCAAACAACTGTTCAATATATTCAAGACAGTTCTCACAATAAACTGAATTCTCTGTTTCTTTCAGTGTTGGCGGTTTGAATGACTGAAATCATTTCTACAGAGTGTACATTGGTGTAGCAGTCACATCCATCGGATCAGCAGACGTACTACCTTGTGCATTCTGAGGTTCTGCCACTATCTGTGGTACATTAGGCTGTTCTGGCTGAGGAATAGCCACTGTCTGTATAGTCATCGGTGCTTTACGGGGAGGTATATCTGATTGTCAAACAGATTAGTGCATAAACAATATAATATGCAACATTTTATTCCCATCCTTCTCTGATCGGTTCACATGAGAATGCCGATTCTGATCAAATACAAGTTTTGGAAATATATCTCATGCAAAGCATGCATTTACACGGAAAGCACATAATCATGAAATCATATAATTCTTGTAATAATAAAGCATGCTTGCATATAATGCACATAACCATATACATCACTTAATCTTATGCCATAAAAATCAATCAGACAGACTCAATCTACCCCGCTCATTAACCTCTATCTTAATCCAGAAAATTATTCTCTGATACCACCTATTGTGGGAACCCGAGTGGAAGCATCTAATAATCTTAATTTCCACGAAAAAAAGAATCCATAAAAATTTTTATTTTTTTAATTGTACAGTACTTGCGCAGAAGCTCTTCTGCGCAAGAGGCTCCCTTGCGCAGAAGCTCAAGCTGATGTAGAATCCACTCTTGTGCAGAAGCGCAAGTCTTGTCCTTCTGCGCAAGAGTGCTTCTTTAACTCTTGTGCAGAGGCACAAGTCATGCGCATCTGCTTGTCTCAAAATTTGTCAATCTCTGTAATTCTTGCCCTTATGCAGAAATTGAGGCGCTTCTGCTTGTTCTAAAGATCTCAAGTTTCTGTCAAATTGTCAAATTCCCTGTTCTGAGATTGAAAAATTTATCATAATAAAATCTTAAAACATATTTATAACATATGATCCAAAATAAGTCAACAACTGTAAAAATGAGATTACAACACTTCGTTCTTCAAAATACGAATATTTGACCAGTCAAACAACTAGACATATCTAGTCAAATAAACACATACAGGTCTTCGAAAAACCCGGATTACCACTTCTAACTCGTTCTATTTCTCACTGCCATCTATTGCTTGACCTCGAACCAACTGTTACCATGCACATATACAAAACAAGGCAATAATCGGATAACTCCGGTGAGAATATATGTCGATTTATACCTTTCAATATTGATTCTGAAAGTGTTTCAAATCTGGAAATATATCAAGAACACATATTATAATCTGCTTGAAATCATGGCAACTTGATCAATGCAAACTAACTTCAAATCTTGCTTCAATTCTTTCTCGGTTCGAAGACTAAATTTTTGAGTCGTCAACAAACTTCAATACACAACTGAAATGAAGTGATAACAAACTACCAAATCAGCTAGCAACTCAAGTCCAAGCATAGCTAATGTAATGAATTCAAAAGTGTAGAAATTATGAAATCGGCGGCGTAATGGCTAAAAATCGGCAACTGAAACTATGTCTATATCAATTCCAAAATCATATACAATAAAATTCCCCCACCATATCAGCACATACACGTTCCATACAATAAAATCATAAATGGAAGTAATCGAATTTTTCTTCTAAAATTCATAAGAAATCCAAACAAAAGTGTTTTTCTGATCCGTATTCGAATACATAATCTTGGCTAGCTCATGAACATGTATAACCAATAAGAATAAAATTCCATTTCAACTTAAAAATCAAGTACGAGAGAACTTAATAAAATTTATACCAGAACGTAGCTCTCGGAGCGGTGATCGCAATAATATATTCAGCTCTGAATTCTGACGGCCGGATCACAAGAAATCGGAGCTTTAAAAGTTGGAAAATGGCATGTAGTTGTGTTTTGAATTTTATCCCTTCCTTTTCTGATAACACGTTGAAGATGATGAGAACAAGTGGAATTTAAGATATATTAGCCAAATTGCGATTTAGTCCCTGAACTTTGGCATAATTACAAATCAGTCCTCGGACAAGCGATTTAATTCAATTTTAATCCTAATTAATTTAAAAATATTAGAATTTAATTCTGAACTCTAAATATTCCCAAATTAAATACTCTTGGATTAAAATTAAATAACCTCGGGCCTTACAATAATTTTGATAGAAATCTAAAAATCCCAAATCAAAATTCACTTGTTCAACAACAATATGTTCGGCTCAATCTCGTGGCCTCAATCAAATAAAAATGACTACTCCATAATTGAAAGCATAATTCCAATCAAAGGTTTAATCATCAAACAAAACTAGAAAGAAAAATAGAAGAAGGAAGAAATCAGAGAAATCTTCACTACTCCAAGCTCTAGCCGCCTCCTCCCTATGTTGTGATGTCTGGAACCCTTAATCTGATGGTAAAAATCCTATTTATATGCCCAAGATCTCTAAAATATGGATTTCCTTTTGAGCAAGAAGTTCCTGGAATAATACTCTGCACGCGTTCTTGCTCGAGCGCAAGAAGTTGTCGCTCGAGCGCAAGAAGTTGTCGCTCGAGCGAGAAACATTCTGTAATTTTTTCTTTTTCAACTGGGCTCGCTCGAGCGGCATTTGCGCTCGAGCGAGGGACATTCTGCTCCAAAATTCCAGAATTTTATAAATTTTCTACAAATAAACCAGGAAAAATGTTATGCAGACATGATGCATGTAATACGACTAAAACTCATAAAAACACAAATAAGAAAATATGAATGCATGCAAAATAGTATTCAAATGACATAAAAATATGCACACAAAATGCAGTTATCAATTCTCCCATACTTGAATCTTGCTCGCCTTCGAGCAAGACTGACAATGCAACAAAACCACAATGAACACAAAATTAGGAAAATTTATGGTAAGTAACAGCCTCAGAGAAGTTTTATGTCAACTTAAAAACACAAATTCTCTCAACCTTTCATATTACACTTTCGGTTTAGCGTGAACGTGTGTGTGTGTGTGTGTGTGCGATGTCATTCTAGTTACATGCAACTTAGGTAGAATCCGTTTCAAGACTGCTTAGCGAATTATGACATATCAGTGCAAGTATCGCTCTCAAGTGTCCATTTCTTCCAACGATCTCTAATAAAAACACACCTCTCTTGAGATAATTACTTACACACCTCCAGATTTTACATCCGATTTTTTGATCCCCATAAATTACCCGCAAACTTAGCTATTTGATAGGATTCGAATTTCAATCCTCTCGTCTATAGCCCAGATGGAGAATCAACCCCATATCGTCTGCAAACTTAGCCATGGATTGGTGATTAGGATTTCAATCTCTTTCCAGGCCCGAATGGATTGGGTGAACAGAAGGTGTAAAGAAGAGATAATTTTTTAGAGGCTTGACAGATATGTTAGCTCTTTTGAGTGGAGGTTATTATTTCCTACTGCCAAATGTATGCATTGGACTTCTTTCATTTGGATCATCGTCCGATATATTTGTCCCTGGTATTTTCTTCTGCTGAAAATTTTGTTTTGGTCATCGAGCACAGAGGTTTTGGTTTGAGGCAGCATGGGTTCGTGATCCAAAATGCGAGGATGTGATTCGAGCTGCATGGATCGGGTCTTGATCCTATCAGTTGGGGATTGGCTGAAAGAATTAAAAGAAGCTCCGAGGCACTTTGACACTGGGCTAGAGGACGTTTTGGCTCAATTCCCCGTCAAATTAAGGAGAAGGAGATCAACTAGAAAGGTTCAGAACTCATGATTCTTGGCCAGTGGAGTTTGACCGAATTATGGAGTTAGAGGAGGAAGTTGAGAGACTCAGCAGCCAAGAATAGATTTATTGGAGGCAGCAGAGTCGAGCAGATTGGCTTGCGATGGGGGATAAGAATACAAAATTTTTCCATAAGCGAGCTACAATGAGGAAGACTCAGAATCAAATCAGTGGGCTGATTTCTACTCATGGTGATCTTGTGCATGATCAGGTAGGTATGACATCTATCATTTTGGATTATTTTGATTCTCTATTTTAGTCTTCTTTACCGACGATAGAGTTGATGAGTCCTGTGATAGATTGTGTAAGGAATACAGTGACTACTTCTATGAATGCTAAATTGAGTGCTCTTTTCATGAGCTTGGAAATTAAAAATGCAGTGTTTGATTTGAGCCCGGATAAATCGCCCGGTCCAGATGGTATGTCGACTCTGTTCTATCAAAAGTACTGGCAGTTAACTGGAGAGGGTGTGACAAGAGAAGTCTTACCAGTTCTTAATGAAGGAGCATCTATGGATGAATGGAACAATACCATTATTAATCTGATTCCTAAAGTTCCAAATCCATTGCTAATGAAGGAATTCCGCCCTATTAGCCTGTGCAACGTTTGTTATAAGATTGTGGCTAGGGCTTTAACAAATCGATTAAGGCCATTGATGGAGACAGTTATTGATTAGACTCAAAGTGCTTTTGTTCCGGGAAGATTGGTTACTAATAATATTATACTTGGGTTTGAGACAATGCATTGGATGCGGAGCAGACAGAACAGAAAACATGGGTATGTGGCTATGAAATTAGACATGAGTAAGGCGTATGACAGAGTGGAGTGGAATTTTCTGGAGGTAGTAATGACTAAGATGGGGTTTTGTGAAGATTGGATTGGAAAAGTTATGAGCTTTGTTAGGAGTGTTCGATGCACTTTCTCTTTAAATTCACAAGTGGTGGGTGATTTGACACCGAGCAGGAGTATCCGTCAAGGAGACCCCCTTTCTCCATATCTATTTACCATTTGTGCGCAAAGATTGTCAGCGATGTTCTCTATGATGGCGGAGACTGGATGACTACAGGGTGTTTGGATTGCTTCATCAAGTCCGATTATGACTCATCTATTTTTTGTTGATGATAGCCTGGTGTTCTTTTTAAGGCGACTAAAGAGGATTGTTCATGTGTAGTTGACTATCTGAGAGCTTATGAAAAAGCTTCTGTCCAGGTTATTAATTTTGAAAAAATTGGTTCTTTATTTCACTCCAAATACGAGCCCTATCATGACCAATAGTATTAAATCATCTCTCACTATTCCAGTGGTTCAGGGCGATGACGTATATCCGACGTTTTCGATGAGAAGTAAGAAGATCCAATTTGGGTACTTAGTTGAGAGGGTGTCACAGCGTATAAGGAGTTTGGGGAGCAAATTTTTCTCTGTGGGAGGTAAGATAATTGTTGAAGTGTGCTTCTATCATCTTGAATGGGAAAGAAGATAAGATCAGATCGAAGAGTACAGATCAAATGAGTTCAGTGATCAGATGAGTTCATGATCAGATCAAGTACTGGGATCAGATCGAATTCTTTGTGCAGATGAGTTCTTAAAATGAGTTCTGGTGGCAGATCGATTTGAGCAAGAAAGAAGATCAAACTATGAGGACAGATCAATTGAATAAAGAAGCAGATGACTTATCGGGTTGGACTATGTTGACTATATAATTGGGCCATAAGTTGTTTGACCAAAATCCCAAGAAGAAAAGTCGGCGTATTTTCTCTATATAAGCAGATGGAAGCTAGTCGTAACCAACATAATAGAAAATCAAATTCTTCAACCTTCAGAATATATTTGGGAGAGAAGAAAATAGAGAATTCAGAGGAGAGAACAGGGGCGTAGATTGTGACGGGAAGATTCAAGGATTTAAAGCTTGAATCATGTTTGTATCTATCGTTAGAATTGTTTGGTCTGGTTCTGTAATAAGCTCGGGTTTGAGCTTGGATTTCTTCTGTTCGTGATTAATAAAAGTTTTGTGTTGCTCTCTCGTGGACGTAGTCAAATTCCTTGTCGAACCACGTAAATACTTGTGTTGTTTAAATTGCTTTCGCATGTGTTGGTGTTTGATCTGAGTTGTGTGTTCTTATTCATCTGGGATTGTGTTATTGTTCTTGTTGCTGTTTTTGCGTGGTGAATTCTTGGAATATTGAATTTACTTTGATTGATTCCTATCAAGTGGCGCCGTCTGTGGGAAACTAAACAAAGATGGTGGGATCAATGAAATTTGATATTGAGAAGTTTACTGGCAAGAACAATTTCTCGCTCTGGAGAATTAATACGCGAGCAATCCTGATACAACAAGGATTGGTGGACGCTCTTAAGAAGAAGAAGGATATGTCTGATGATATCAAGAAAAAAGATGAATTGCTCGAGAAATCACACAGTGCGATTATTCTCTGTCTGGGTGATAGACTTCTTCGAGAGGTGGCGAGAGAAGAATCTGTTGCGGCTGTGTGGCTTAAGCTTGAGAATCTATACATGACGAAATCCCTGGCTAACCGTCTGTACATGAAACAGAAGTTGTGATGAAGGATGATAAGAACCTTGAAGACCAGATCGAAGAATTCACCAAGCTATTAGATGACTTGGCGATTATTGAAGTAAAGCTTGAGGATGAAGATCGGGCTTTGATACTTCTGAATGCACTTCCCAAAGAAAATGAAAAATTCAGGGATGCTTTGCTCTATGGAAGAGAACAGACGATAACCTTGGAAGAAGCTATGTCTGCCATTCAATCCAAGGAAGTTCAAAGAAATTCAAACACAAACACTGAATCATATGAAGAGGGTCTTATGGTGAGGGACAAAAGTAATAAGAGGACATCCAATGGGAGATACAGGCCAAAATCCAGATCGAAGAGTCAAGAAAGATACCAGAACAAAAATTTGGGGAATGTGAGTGCTATGCATGTCATAAGGTTGGACATATGAGAATTTTTTTTCCTGGAAGGAAAGGGAAGAAACAGGAAAAACCCAAAGAAGATGGTACTCTGATCGTAGCTTCAGATCGATATGACTCAGCAAAAGTATTGGTGGTTTGTAAAAGAGATGTAAACCACGAATGGATACTGGATTCAGGATGCTCCTTTCACATGTGTCCTATAAGATCTTGGTTTGAAAAGTTGGAAGAATCTGATCAGGGCATGGTATTGTTGAGGAATAATCAATCATGCAGAATAAAGGGCTCTGGAAATATCAGGATAAGGATGCATGATGGGAATGACAGATTACTCACTAATGTGAGGTATGTGCCCGAGTTGAAGAGAAACTTGATATCATTGGAAACGCTTGATGCTCAGGGTTATTTATTCAAATCATGAGCAGGAAGTCTCTCAGTATCAAACTGGTCTCTGGTTATTATGAAGGCTGTAAAAAGGAACCTCCTATATGTACTACAAGGTGAGACAATCATAGGGAGTACAGCAAGTATTTAGGAACAGCAAGACAGAACCAAGCTATGGCATCTGAGGCTTGGACATATAAGTGAGAAAATATTACACGAGCTGTCTAAACAGGGTATGTTAGGAGGAGATAAGATCGAATCACTGTAGTTGTGTGATGGTTGTGCTCTTGGAAAATCAAAAAGAATATCTTTTTGTCAAGAAAGTCACACAACTAAGCAACCATTGGCCTACATTCATTCAGATCTATGGGGTCCTTCTCGGACAAAAACTCATGGTGAAGGCAGATACTTCATATCTTTGATAGATGATTACTCAAGGAGAGTATGGATATTCATCTTAAAGACTAAGGATGAAGCTTATGACAAATTCAGAGAATGGCTGCTGGCAATTGAGAACCAGAGTGATCAAATGGTTAAACACCTGAGAACAGATAATGGGCTGAAATACTTATCAGATAAGTTTGTTAAGCTATTTAAGGAGAAAGACATTACCATACACAGAAAAAGTGGCAAAAACACCACATTAGAATGGCCTGGTAGAGAGAATGAACAAAACTCTTCTGAAAAGTGTCAGATGTATGTTGATAAATGCTTCTCTTCCTAAGTCATTATGGGGAGAAGCATTATCTACTGCTTGTTATTTGGTCAATAGGTGCCCATCCAGTGCAATTGGTTTCAAGACACCAATGGAAAAGTGGAGTGGGACACCTGCAGACTACTCAAACTTGAGAATATTCAGATGTCTTGCATATGCTCATCTGAAACAGGACAAGTTGGAAGCAAGGGCAGTCAGATGTATATTCATTGGGTATCCGGATGGTGTGAAAGGTTATATGTGAAAGGTTATAAAGTTTGGAGCCTGGAGTCAAGAGGTCCAAAGTGTTTCAACACCAGAGATGTAAAGTTTGATGAAAGAAAATTGGGATATAAAATGAATACAGATGGAAAGGACAGTCATATCAGTGAGAATACTAAATTACTGTTTGAGGTGGAGTCTTCTGTGCCAAATAAAGAGTCATAAAAGATGCAAGATGAGAATGTGACAACAAGTGATCCGAAAGAAGATTTGAGTAATTATAATCTTGCGAGAGACAGAACCAGAAGGGAGATCAGAGCTCTTAAGAGGTTTCGTGAAGCTGATCTGGCTTGGTATGCACTTACAGTAGCTGAGGATGTGGAGTACTCAGAGCCGAATACTTATAATGAAGCTATAGCTAGCAAACATAAAATCAAGTGGATAAAATCTATGAATGAAGAGATGAACTCATTGGAAAAGAATCAAACCTGGAAGTTGGTAGACAGACCAAAGCATTAGAAGACATTGGGATGCAAATGGTTCTATAAACAGAAGGAAGTAACTCCTGGAAAAGAACATATCAAGTATAAAGCAAGATTGGTTGCAAAGGGATTTGGTCAAGTAGAAGGGATAGATTTTAGCACTGGTGAACCAGCTCAACTTGGAGCATGAGCAGATGGATGTGAAAACTGCTTTCCTACACGTGACCTGGAAGAAACCATTTATATGGAACAACCTAAGGGCTTCATACATTAGAAAACACATAATAAGGTCTGCTTACTGAAAAAATCATTGTATGGGCTGAAGCAGAGTCCGAGGCAGTGGAATAGAAGGTTTGATGAGTTCATGATTGGTATTGGTTTTATGAGAAGCCAATAAGATATATGTGTCTATCTGAAGAAGGATGAAAAGCAGGTTATTTTGTACCTACCGATCTATGTTGATGACATTCTGATTGCAAGTAAAAGTAGGGCAGAAATATCATCCTTGAAACAACAGCTCAATTCAGAGTTTGAGATGAAAGATTTAGGAGAAGCCAAGAGAATTTTGGGCATGGACATAATGAGAAACAGGAAAAGGCAGGAGATTCATCTGAATCAAAAGAGCTATTTAAGGAAGGTACTTCTGAAGTATAACATGAATCATGCAAAATCTGTCTTGACCCCTCTAAGACAGCATTTGAAGCTATCTACGAATCAGTCACCTGAAAATGAGGAAGACAAGATGAAGATTGCTGGAATTCCATATGCTAATGGAGTGGGAAGTCTCATATATGGAATGATGTGTAGTAGGCCTGATCTGGCATATGCAATAAGTGTTGTGTCAAGATTTATGGCTAATCCAGGTACATATCATTGGGAAGCTCTAAAATGGATTCTCAGATATCTCATAAACACAACTGGGTTGGGGTTGAAGTTTGAAAAACAACAAGATGGAATTGATCCGATGGTTGGATATATGGATTTAGATTTTGCTGGGAACTTAGATACAAGAAAGTTATTGACTGGATATGTGTTCACCTTTTATGGCACAACGATCACTTGGAAGTCTAATATATAGTCAGTGGTTTTCCTTTCTACCACTGAGGCAGAATTCATAGTTGTCACCTAGGCCAATAGACCTTTTCAAAATTCAATTTCAAAAACTAACCCTCATTTTCTACAAACCCTCGTTTGACTTTAGAAATTAGGTAAATAACCTCCAATTCCCCATTACAGCACTTCGGATGATTTGAAATTTAAAAATAAAAAAGTGAGAGAATATGGATATAAAAAACAAGACTAATCCAAATAGTATTTATATAAAAATTCAAATAAAAATTAAAGAACATAAACCATATCATATGCATGTTTATGTTGATACAGGAGCAAATATGTGTTTAGGAAGTAAACATATACTTTTAAATCATTATTGGAAGAATTATGATAAAGGATTAAAAGATCGAATAGGTGATGGATCAATTATTATGCTTGTACAGTAGCAGAAAAATTAAACATTGAAATTGAGGAAACAAAATTTATAATACCAATTATATACCAAATAGAATCAGGAATGAATATTATAATAGGAAATAACTTTTTAAGACAATATCTTCTTTTTACACAATTCGAAGATCATATAACTTTAAACAAAAGATCATCAATTATTTATATTCCTAAAATACGAACAACATTTCGTGTAGAAAATGAAGGATTTACAAAGAATTTTCATAAACGAAATACAAATCCAATAGAATTTAAAATAGAAAATATTTTAACAATTAATCCTGAAAAAGAAATCATGAAGAAATTTCATGATATTTGTTCTGAAAATCCTCAGGATAAAATTAAGAAAAGAAAACAATTCGTTGCTTCAATAAAACTTAAATACCCTAATATCACAATCCGTGAAGCACCAAGAAGATGCAACATGGATGATGTAAAAATATTCAAAAAAGAGGTCCAAGAATTACTAAAACTTAAGATAATCATCCCAAGCAAGAGTCCACACTCTTCACCAGCCTTTTATGTCAGTAAGAAAGATACTGATAAAAAAAGAATGGTAATTGATTATCGAAAAATGAATAATGCAACAATTATGGATGGATATTACATCCCAAACAAGAATGATTTACTATCTTATATAGGAGGAATGAAATATTTCTCCAGTTTAGATTGTAAATCAGGATTCTGGAAAATTCAGCTAGAACCACAAACACAACTACTTACAGCATTTAGCTGTCCAAAAGGACAATATCAATGGACTGTATTACCTTTCGAACTTAAACAAGCTCTAGGTATCTTCCAAAGATATATGGATGAATCTTTTAAACCATATGTATATTTTTGTTGTGTTTACATAGATGACATATTAATTTATTCAAAAACATTAGATCAACATTATAAAGACCTCATGACAGTACTAGATATTTGTCATAAAGATGAAATTATACTTTCTGAAAAGAAAGCACAGTTGTTTAAAACAAAAATAAATTATCTAGGATTACAAATAGAAGATGAAAAACATTGTTTACAACAACATATACTTAAGAAAATTCATGATTTTCCTAGTGAAATCAAAGATAAAGATCAATTAAGAAGATTTCTAGGATTATTTATTTATTCTGGAAATTACATTAAGAAACTTGCAGAAATCAGAAAACCTCTTCAGGCAAAACTTAAACAGGACTATAAGTAAAAATGGTCTAAAGAAGATACTAATTATATTGACACTATTAAAAAGAAAATAATAAGTAATCTTCCTGAGTTATATTTTTTTTCAAATAAAGACATAATAATAATTGAAACAAGCGCTTCAGATGAATACTGGGGAGCATGTTTAAAAGCTTATACAGGAGAAAGAAATTTAGAAAAACTTACTAAAACAGCTACCAGGAATAATGAAGAATTATGTAATTATACATCAGGAACTTTTCAAGGAGCACAACTAAATTATCACTCGAATGAAAAAGAATTATTAGCTTTAATATTTACAATTAGAACTTATGAAATTTATCTCTCTCTAAACCATTTCTAGTAAGAACAGCTAATATGAATTTAACATATTTCAAGACAAGGAAAATATCAAGAAATGTAGGGAGAAATGCAGCAAGATTAATTAGATGGCAATTAGAATTGAAGCATTATCAGTTCGAGATCCAGCATATCAAAGGAACGGATAATTCATTACCCGACGTATTAACTAGAGAACTTCATCCAAATTATATTATTCGTAGTAACGGAATAGCAAATGAGATCCTAAGTGATCCAGAAAATGACTGCGAGTCATCCGAACATGCCTTAGAGAGCATGGGGAATATAAATTGATAAAATGAGATTTATATTCAGAAACATGAATTAATTTATGGCTTCAAGTCATCCGAACATGCCTCAGAAAGCATGGAGAATATAAATTGATGAAATGAGATTTATATTCAAAAACATGAATTACTCTATGAGTAAAATAATCAATCTCATAAAGATTGGTTCAATTCTTGCAAAAGAATTCATAAATGCAATGATACGCATAATAAAATTATCCGAATTACTCACAATAAAGAGTTAAATTTCTAACCATTTATATATATGCATATATATATGTTTTCTTGTGCAGGATGGACAAACTAAATCAATTAGGGGAAATATTGATCGACATACAGGAAGAAATTCAAATTCTTCAACAAAAAGAAAAGAATGTAATCGGAAAAATCCAGAGGATAAAAGAGAAGATGACAACGTCGTCATGATCTTCCTCACCAAGAACACCAAAAAAGATACCAACTCCATTTGATAAAATAATGGAGATGAATGAGAAACAGTCAGTGGTCACAGCTAACACTGACAACAAATTAAAAAAAATGAAAAAAGAACCGATGGTCATAGCCAACACCGAGAAAAATGAGAAAGAAAAAAGGACGTTTAAAAGCGCTCTCGAAACAAGAGAAAGAAAGATGGTCAATTTGCGACCACAAAAACCAATTTTTGAAAAAACAAATTTTCCAGAAAAACTCAAGACTGAATTCTTTGAAAAACTAAACTATTTGAGAATAGCCAAACCATCTGCAGGATCTTGGTTACAAACTTGTGACACACAAAGCATATCAAGAGCAAGAACACTGCAGGGTGCTCCAGCGCATGAAGTCGCAAGATTCTTTTCAAATGGATTATTAAGTGGATTAGAAGTCAGTCCCAACAATCAAGAGATAGAACTATTTCCATATCAACTGAGAAATAGTATCATCCAGTTCAAGAAAGCAGTCTTCAAAGACGATCCAGTATTAACATTGAGAAAATGACAAATTCTATCAACCGGTGATATACATCCAATGTCGAAGAAATAAAGACAAGTTCTTATTTGAAGGATCAAATGAAGAGAAACCAGTAATGGATATCTCAACACATCCTGAGATAAGAATAAAGACATTGATTGATATGATCTCAAAGACGGGAAAGATTGATGGAAATTCAAAGGTTAAAATAAATTTTGCAACTAGTAAAATTTTATTAACCACTGGACACAAGGAGACAATCAAAAAG
Source organism: Henckelia pumila (assembly GCF_033568475.1). NCBI lineage: Eukaryota > Viridiplantae > Streptophyta > Magnoliopsida > Lamiales > Gesneriaceae > Henckelia > Henckelia pumila. Next base: position 231,273,490 of record NC_133123.1, read on the forward strand.
AAAGAACAAGACATGTTAGCTCAATTCGAAGCTCCAATCTATGAAACAAGAGTTGACATGACCAGAGAAACTCAACAAATGCTATGTCAAAGACTAAGAACAATGATTTTCACTCACAAATATGGACATTGCCAACCAATTCAGACAGAAGAAGCAGCTGTCAAAGAATACAAACCAATAAAAAAATGGTCCGAAGGTGCCAGTGATTCAGATAGTGACATAATGTAAAAAAAAATGAAATCGTGGACCACACCACATGTGAAAGGCATCCACTCATATGTAAAATGAGTTGTTTTTCATTATGTAGCGTCGGGTGGTCCCCCTCTTTTCCTTTATTTTAATTTTGTACGTGTTTTTCCACGCTTATAAAAGGAGATGTTTGTGTTGTAAATGAACAAGTGAAGTTTGAGTATCTCTCTCTCTTCTTAAGTTTCTTACAATCTGGTTCATACAAGACGTATGAAAACTATCAGAAACTAAGAAACATAAAAATCAAAAACAAAATTAAGCCTTATGACTAATAACTAAGCAAGCGGGGCGAAAGGAGTAAGAAGGCTGGAAGCTGATAATTGAAGATCTATGGTTAGAGTAAACCTGAAGATCTGAAAAGCAAGTACCATTCGATCACAAGATCTTTAAGGAAAAGCAAAGATTTGGCCTCTTTTCAAAACCAAGAATCAATCAATTAAGACAACCTTCCCGAACCTCATGCTGCCCTTAATTTAAAAATTATTCAAAACTCTATCATGCCTGAAATGACTCTGAAGCAAGAAGTACTCATATTAAATAAAAGTTTCGAGATCTGAGAAATAAAATTCAAAGCTAGAAAATACAGATCCACTCTACATTCAGATCTATAACAAAATGAATAAAATAAATCAACGATTATTCATTGTCGAAACTTATATAATTGTTTGATTTGGTGAACATAGTATAAAGGAAATATATAATGAAATTGATAATGAAAATAATAATTAAAGAAATATTCAAAATATATTAATCATGTCATCATCCTTTATAAGAAATGGAAGATTAATAATTAAAAACTGGTTTGAAAAAGAGGATGTTGGGATCGGTTCAGAGGGTAGAGGGGGGGTGAATACACTCTGAAACTTTTCTTCTTCTTCTTCAAGATGATCAAGTGAGGTTTAGTTCACTTAATCTGTTTTCTCAACTTCTAAAACGGTTTGAACAACTTAAATAGTGCGGAAATAGTTCAGAGGTTTTAGTGATGCAAAGTTTATAATGCAATGTATGAGCAGAATGTAAGATAAATAGCAGTAAAGACTAAGGCACGATTTATGGAAGTTCGAAGGCTTAATCCTTCTACGTCTCCCCTTCTTCCACTTAGGAAGGAATTCACTAGAAGACTTTGGTTATTACAACGTCTTGTAATACACCCACTTCAGACTTAGGACTTATCCAATGCCTAATCCGAAACTCCTAGATTTACACAGATAAGATTCTCAGTTCTTATCAGACTGGTGGAAGCTTTCAGAGTAGCTTCAATTCTCTTCAACAATGAGTATAGTTGAGTTGAGCTTCTCAAACTACAGAGCGGTCGAGAGGCTTGAAAACCCTAGGATGATCCTTGACGATCAGATATGTGAACTGTAGGCGAGGGTTTATTTGAGCAGCAAATGAATGATCTTGTAAGTGTGCTCAAGTATATCAGATGAGGACTTCTGATATTATTCAAGTGATTGAGTTGATTGAGATTTTTCTGAATTGCTTGTCTCTCTTTGTTGTCTACCCTTTTTTTTTTTTGTTTTTTTTCTTGAGCAATCTTCCCTTTATATAGGTCAATCATCAACGTCTTTATTTTGAACGTTCTGATGCTGCATTGAATGCACATTTAATGCTCATAAATGCATTGATGATTCTGCATGAAGATCGTACACTGCAGACAACTTCCAGGGTCCAAAACTGGAATAAACGGTCGAATGCTTTATCTGTAGTCATTCTGTGTTTTTGCCATTTTGGTGCAACCTGTTGTCTCGATTGCAGGAGTCAACATATCTTCTGACACGCCGGTTCTGCTTTTAATAAAAGATCTTGCAAAGAACATCTTGTCACAGGTACTTGTCTTGAGATATCCTGATAAGCAGTTGGCATTCTACCTGTAGAGATATTTGTCCTCTGCTGGTTTGAATAACCAGTCGATAAGCTTGTGACTTCAACCGGTCGAGAGACAAAGGCGGTTGACAAGCTTCCGGTAGATAGATTTATCCTCTGCTGGTTTTGATAGCCAGTCGATAGGCTTGTGACTTCAGCCGGTCGAGAGCAAAGGCGGTTGACAAGCTTCCGGTAGAAGTTGTAGTAGATTCCTGAAATACAATGGTTGGCAGCACATTCCTATACAATGAGTTGTTGTTTGTTATCACCAAAATATCGGATTCAACAATTTCCCCCTTTTTGGTGATGACAAAACTTAAGTGCTCCAAGAACAATATGAAAGCATTAAAATGAACTTCATTGAGAGAATGAATTTCATTAAGTACAATAAGCATTTTTATTACACCTACAGAAAAAAAAAGATGCAGCTGCGATAAGTAAAGAAGAGATAAGTTGTTCATCTTTTGAACCAACTGGCTCCTCCTGACCTATCGCCTTCTCTTCTTCTTCTGTCGGCTTCTTCTTTTCTTCTGGACTCTTCTTCACGTCTTCTTGACTCTGCTGCTCTACGTTGCTCTTCTTCCCCCTTTTTGGCATCACCTTGGTTGAGTCGAAGGATGACCTCAGTGAGTTGAGTGCCAAGGCAGGCTTGCATAGTGTCTATTTTTGCATCGATTTGAGCAAGTAGAGTGGCTTGCATAGTGTTCATCCGATCATTCAACTGCTTATGAAGGCGGTTTTCGGATCGGATAACTTGTTCGGAGACGGTAGAGAGCGTGTTGATTTGAGTGCGATGATGATTAGTGATCTCTGTGGACAGACGAGCAAGGTCTCGAGACACGGTCTCGAAATGCCGAATCATCGTCTGGCATGAATTATCGACCGATAAGGATGAGTTTGTTATGTCTTGAGAGAAGGACCTAACCGTTTGCATGAGCTCATGAAGCCGATTTATCAAGGTATGATCTAGAGCTGCGGCCATGGCTTCAATTAAAGAATCATCAGTCTGAAGCATTTGCCCTTCTGGGTCATTTCTTGGTGAAACCGGGCTAGACTCACGATGATGTGGTGCGGGTGAACTGGCTGGAGAGCTACCCGATGGACCTTCCAATAATGGTACAGTTGGAGATATAATAGTTTCGACTGCAGCCAATATGGTTGGTGGAGTACCAGGATCAGCACTTGGTTCATCCATAATGAGATCTTCCATAAACTTTTCAGTAGATGGAGACGGTTGAAGTGCTGGATCAGCATCAGTCACTTGCTGTTCTGGAGATGCAGGTGATACAATAGTGCTTGATATCTCCGTTGGGGGCACTGTTGCTTCACTACTGCAAGGAGCCTCTGTCACAGAGGTGACAGGTATCTCTTGTGCAACCACTTCTAAAACATCTTGTGAATGACCGGGAGAAGTGTGAGCGGTCGTCACTGGAGAGGAGTGAGCAATCACAACTGCTTCCGGTTGAGTAACTGCTTGGACTGCGGTTGAGGAGGGGTCGACCGATGAAGATGCTGCCACACTCGATCTTAGAGCAGATGATTGAAAGAGGTCAGCAGTGATGAGAACGGTCAGAATCCCATCTGAAGAAGGGAGAGCATAGACGTCTTCTTCACCCTGATCTTGAGTGAGAAAGGTTTTCATCATCACTTGTGCTTCCAGCACATAAGCTTGTAAACAGGCTGCTGAAGCTGGTGTTTTGACATTGTTGAGAGCTTGGAAGTGCTGAAGTAGTTGAGTGATTTGACGTAGACTATCCTGTAGTCCAGTCAAAATCACAAAGTCATCGGCAGCGGTAGGACTCTTGGATTTGAAATTCTTGACACGCTCATTAATTAGCAGAGATAGCAGGCTTCCTCGAAGCTTCAAGTCTATGAGATGTCTTCTTCCCAGAGCCTCCACGATGTCTTCAGTATCAGCAAATAGAAACATCTTCTGCTCAATGACGTTTAGAGATTTCCATTTAGGAAATATTTGAGCGAGTGTCAAGTGAGTGCGGGAGTGATGCCATCTGTCAAAACGTTGTAGATGACGCTTGACAGTACGGAGCACGTGAGAGATGATCACATTGAGTTCTATCGTAGCTGCTGGTTGAGCCTTGGGTGTGTAGATCATCACACCTTTCCCTTTGTCTTTGGGATCAGCTAGAGTGACCTCAGGAGCTGATGAGGCACCTTCCCGGATTATCACACCCTTTGTAGGACGAGGAGCAGTAGAAGCAACAACGGTAGTAGTCTCGACCGTTGGCAGGGTAGGAGCAAGTCCAGAAAGAGACTTTAGCTTCTTGTGCTGCCTCTTCTTCTCGCCTGCAGGCGTGGATGACACAGCTGCTTTGGAGACCGAAGGGGATGACTTGCTGAAAGCTTGAATCAGTGGAACATTCTCACGTGATTCATCTTCAGAGTCAGATTCGATGATCAATTGACGCTTGGCAGACTTTTTGGTATGGACTGGTTTGGCCACGACCGGAACCGTTGAAAGCGGTTGAGGGATAGCAATAACCTTTGCGGTTGAGGGCAAGGTGTCGACCGCAGTCTCTTTCTTGTTCAGGAATTTGAGAATCGTAGACTTGTTGAGCCATTTGGTGGGATGCAGAGGCTCAGTCTTGGAAAAGTCCACTCCAAGGACGCCCAAGATGTGGCAGATTTGCAAAGCAAATCCCTCGGATTGCCCTTTTCCCCTGATCATTTCACATAGAATATTGAACAGAATTTCTGACCAGTTTATGTTGATCTTGGAGGCAATACAAGCCATGTATTGAAATTTCTCCAGCGTCACCTTGTCGTAAGATCCAGCCTTGGCCAGAAGATTCTTGGCCACGATATTAGTCAGTAGCCTGAATGGAGCTTTGAGAGATGTCTTCTGGGCCGGCAGTTTGATCGGAGCATCAGTAGTTGAGAACTCCTTCAACCAATAAGAGCAGTTACCATCTGGAAGATCCGTGCATTTTGTCAAACCCCTGGAGGGCAGATCAAATGTGCTGGCGAAGAACTTCTGATTGAAGGAGTAGACCTCTGTCTTGATCAAGCATTTGATAGTCCCATGCTCGATTTGAGCGGTTGCGAAGAACTCCTTCAAAACAGGCAAATCGCAGATGGCGCTGCATTCCAGAAATTTCTTCAGTCCAGAGGCTTCAAGCATGGTGAAGACCTCAGATATTCCTGCGTTGTTTGCCTTAACAACGGAATCAAAGTTGATTGCGAGGCAAGTCTTCTGGATCGACATGATAGCTGTAGATAAGAACTCGAGCAGAGAGTAAGCAAAATCTAGAGAGTAATTCGATGATGCGTTTAATACAATATGAAAGCTTTTAGCAAAGGTGAAAGATTGATATACGAGTGTAAAGAAGTATATATAGGAACCTATGGGCCATAGGGTGACGTCATGAAAAGTATTTTTGAAATTCAAAAAGTTTTGAAGAGCATAATCACGGCGCCCAATTAATGTCATTTGGTTCAAAGCACCAAGCTGCTAGTACGAAGCCTGTCAGAGACTAGTTAAAGGCGGATGATATGTCAATATTTATGGCAACGTAACAGCTAATCTATTAATGTCATATTGACAATCATTCCCCCTAAACACATGCATACTAACTTAAATCTACTAAGCCAAGAATATTTCGAAAATATGAAAACTTAGCGTCCGGTAGAGGCTTGGTGAATATGTCTGCTGCTTGCTGATCGGTAGAGATGTATTCCAGCCTGATTTCCTTCTTTAAGACATGGTCTCGGATAAAGTGATGCCTGACATCAATGTGCTTTGTCCTAGAGTGCATCACTGGATTGTGAGTGATGGCTATGGCACTTGTATTGTCACAGTAGATTGGAGCTTCACTCGACCGAATCCCATAATCATTAAGCTGCTGTTGAATCCAGAGTATTTGAGCACAACAGCTGCCAGCAGCAAGGTATTCTGCTTCGGCGGTCGAGGTAGCAATTGATGTCTGCTTCTTACTTGACCACGAAATTAGTCTATCTCCAAGGAATTGACATGTGCCACTTGTACTTTTGCGATCAATTCTACAACCTGCATAATCTGCATCTGAATAGCCAATAAGATTGAGATTTGAATCTTTGGGATACCAAAGACCCACATTAGTAGTTCCTTTAATATATTTAAGTATTCGTTTGGTAGCAATGAAATGAGATTGCTTAGGTGCAGCTTGAAATCTAGCACATAAACAAACTGAATACATGATATCCGGTCGACTGGCAGTCAAATAGAGCAGTGAACCAATAAGGCCTCGATACATGGTTACCTCGACCGGAATTCCCCCTTCATCTTTATCAAGCTTAATTGATGTACTCATGGGGGTAGATGCAGTTGAGCATTGTTCCATTCCAAACTTCTTTACCAATTCATTGGCATACTTGGACTGATTGATGAATATTCCAGTTTCAAGTTGCTTCACTTGAAGTCCAAGAAAGAAGTTTAGCTCGCCCATCATGCTCATTTCAAACTTCTCCTTCATCAGTTTAGAGAACTTTGAGCACAACTTGGGGTTAGTTGACCCAAATATAATGTCATCAACATAAATTTGTACTAGTACCACATGATCACCTTTTACAAATTTAAACAGGGTCTTATCGACCGTTCCAATTTGGAAATCATATTCCAGTAAAAATTTTAGTAATGTGTCATACCAAGCACGCGGTGCTTGTTTTAATCCATAGAGAGCTTTGTCAAGTTTATAGATATATTGAGGATGAGTAGGATTGACAAAACCTGGTGGTTGTTCAACGTACACCTCTTCTTGAAGTAGACCATTGAGGAATGCAGACTTGACATCCATTTGATAAACTTTAAAGTCCTTGAAAGCTGCATAGGCAAGAAAGATGCGGATTGCTTCTAGTCTTGCAACTGGCGCAAAGGATTCCTCAAAGTCTATGCCTTCTTCTTGTCTGAATTCTTGAGCAACAAGTCGAGCTTTGTTACGCACAACAGTGCCATGTTCATCGAGCTTGTTACAAAACACCCATCTAGTTCCAATCACATTTTGATTTTTCGGTCGAGGAACTAGATGCCAAACATTGTTGCGGGTGAATTGATTCAACTCTTCTTGCATAGCTTCAATCCAGCTGGCATCTGATAGAGCTTCATCTATTTTCTTGGGCTCTACCTGAGATATGAAAGCTGCATGCAAGAATTCATTAATCATTTGACCACGTGTTTTTCGAGGAGCAGAAGGGTCACCTATGACCAACCCAGGTGGATGATCTTTGTTCCACCTAAAATAATTCCCTAAAGGGTTGTCATCAGTTGGTTGATGAACGTCCTCGTTTACTGGATCATCATTGGCTGGAGGATTGTTATCAACCGGTGGATCCACTTCTGGCCTTGTTTGATCACACCCGGTAGAGGGAACTGGATCATCCTTCTTTGGAGGATATAGATCACTGTCACTCTCTTCCTGTAGATTTGTGTTTTCCAGTCTATGACTCAGATCATTTATGCTCCCTTGAGTTTGTTCTGTACAAAGAGTAGATTCATCAAAAACAACATGAATGGTTTCCTCGACCGTTAGTGATCTTTGATTGAACACTCGATAAGCTCTGCTAACGGCTGAGTAACCAATAAAAGTTCCTTCGTCTGCTTTGGCATCGAAGGCTGTCAGATGGTTTTTGCCATTGTTGTGGATAAAGCATTTGCACCCAAAAATTTTGAAGTATGAAATATCAGGTTTTGTGCCATTCCAGATCTCATATGGAGTTTTGTTAAATCGTTTATTAATCATAGATCTGTTTTGAGTATAGCAAGCTGTGTTAACTGCTTCTACCCAAAGCCTTTGAGAAACATTTGAATCAGCAATCATAGTTCTGGCTGCTTCTTTTAAAGTACGGTTCCTTCTTTCAGCCACCCCATTTTGCTGTGGGGATCTAGCAGCTGACAACTCATGTTTGATTCCCTGATCATCTAGATAAGTCATAAGAGTGGTGTTTAAAAATTCAGTCCCTCTATCACTCCTGATTCTATCTATCACAGTAGATTGTTCATTTTGCAAGCGTTTAAAAAGCATAATCAGGTGAGGTGCAGTTTGATCTTTTGAAGAGAGAAAGATGACCCAAGTAAATCGAGAAAAGTCATCAATAACAACAAGAGCATATCTCATTCCCCCTATGCTTCTTACTGGTATAGGACCAAATAGGTCCATGTGAAGTAAGTCTAAACATTTGGAAGAAGACATACACCCTTTATTTTTAAAGGTTGCTCTCACCTGCTTTCCTAGTTGACAAGCAGGACAAACTTTGTCTTTTATAAAATCTCCTTTGGGCAGACCAGAAACCAAATCATGCTTCCTCAAGTTAAAAATGGACTTAAAATTTAGATGATTTAACCGCTTATGCCACAACCAATGTTTATCATGATGAGCAGTAAGACAAGTAGGTGAAGAAATATGTGAGCAAGACCAGTTTACCTTGTAGGTGTTTAGGTCTCGTACACCGGTCATAAGAGTCTCACCTTTGTCATTTTTTATGAGGCAAGTGTGTTTGTGAAACTCGACCGAATGATCATTGTCACATAGTTGACTAATACTTATCAAATTATAGCATAGTTTGTCAACAAGTAACACATCTTTAATAATGATGTTACCATGGATAATCTTACCCTTACCCACGGTTTTACCTTTGGAGTTGTCTCCAAAGCTGATCTTTGGTCCTTTGCACAACACCACTTCTGTTAGAAGTTCTGGATTCCCTGTCATGTGTCGTGAGCAACCGCTATCTAAATACCAGGTAGTGTCCTTGATAGAAGTGGTTTTCTCGCCCGTTTGGACTTTTAGTACCTGCAAAGAGTGAAGAACTTTTGGTACCCATATCTAGTAGGGTCCAGGTCGGATTAGCCCTTTCGGGACCCACACCTGGAACACCCTTACAGGTTTGCCCGTGTGTGTGTCCAGAAATCTGTGCGGTCGATAGGCAGTAAATGTGTGTGCTTGTGAGGTTGCTGTGTGCTGCTTGCCTTTTTGATTTTCATCAGTTAGCCTGTACCTCTTTTGAACTGGCCTGCAATTAAAGTACTGGTAAGGCTTCTCCTTTGACCATCTTTTCTTAGAGTAGTTAGACTCATTCCATGGCCTTTTGAAATTAGATTGGTTTCCCTTTCTTCTTTCATTAGGTTTTGGTTTGATCCAAGTTCCTCTTTGATTAGAGGTCTGGGGATCCACATATCCCAGCCCTCTATGCTTAGAGCTTCGTTCGTTAGATACTTTCTAATTTTTGTCAAAGCTGCACTTATCGTGTTCATATATCGTGCTGGACCTGACAAATCTTATTTTGTTAAGATTGCCTTTGTCCAGGCTTGACTGAATACAGGATTCCATAGACTGTTCATTTGTTCCAAACCCTAGACCGGTTTTATCATGTACCGGTCTTTGGATTTCTTGAATCTTGTCAATGGTTACAGAAGATTTATTCCAAGCCTTAATGGTTTCAAGTAGTTTTTTATTCTCAATCAAGGTAGCTTGGAATACTCTTTTCAAGGTGTCGTTCTCAGTATCCAGCAGACTTAGCTTGACCTTAAGACCATCAAGCTCTTTTTGCTGCATGCAGCTTGATTTGCTTGACTTATCTTTTAGGTCAGCTCTTTCTGCCTTTACTTCCTCGAACTCCTTGGATAATGCTTTGTATTCATTAGCCATTTCGTGTAAAGCAGTAACTAAATCACTGTGAGTAAATTCAGGTGAGCCAAAGTCAAATACCTCCTCAGCTTCTTCTTCGATGTCGGCCATAAGGCATTCCACTTTTTCATCATCGTTGTCATCTGAAGAGCTTCCGGTATTGGAGTTGTCAGAGTCAGACTCAGCCCACTTGCTTTTGCTTTCGTCTGCTACTAAAACCCTTTGGTCTCTTACTTTTCTAAACGTCCTTTTATCCTCCTTACCCCTTCTTCTTTCGGAGAATTGCTTCTGATCATTGTTCTTAGGCTTGGTGCAGTCTGCAATGAAGTGGCCTGACTTGCCACAGTTAAAACAAGTAGGATCATCCTTTGTATGGTCCGATTTATGATAATTTTTAAATTTAGAATTGTTTTTACGCATAAATCTACCAAATTTCTTGACAAAGAGTGTCATGGCTTCATTGCTGATTTGCTCAGCTGATCTCTTTGGAGCTTCCTCGACCGGTGGACATATCACGGTTGAGGTTAAGGCCTTGGTTGGTTGAGAAGTAGATGGTTCATCTTCTGTTCTCATGTTGAGCTCGAACTCGTAGGCTTTGAGATCTGCAAAGAGATCATGCAGTTCAACCTTGCTTAAGTCTTTTGACTCTCTCATGGCCACTGTCTTGATCTCCCATTCTTTGGGTAAAGCTCTCATAACCTTCACAGCAATTTCACGGTTAGTATAAGTTTTACCTAAAGCAATAAGATAACAGATGATACTACTGAACCGTTCATCAAATTCAGCCATGGTTTCCCCTGGCTTCATTTTGGCGTTGTCATATTTTTGAATGGCCAAAGTGAGCTTGTTTTCCTTTGTTTGGTCATTCCCTTCACATAGCTGAGTGAGCTTCTCCCAAATCTCCTTTGCTGTGGAACATGACTTGATTTTGCTGAACATATTCTTATCCAGTGTTTTGTATAGAATGTCCCGGGCCACATTGTCAAGATTGGCCTTCTTTTTGTCCTCAGTGGTCCACTCAGCTCTTGGTTTCTCAATCATTTGTCCTGCACCATCGGCTAGAGCTGGGTTGACCTTCATAATTTTGATAGGACCGTCTGTTATGACATATAGCATGTCATCATCTTGTGCTGCAAGATGTGTCTGCATGCGAATTTTCCAATCATCATACTCTTCTTTAGAAAACATAGGAATTCTGTTGAAAGAAGTCATGATTTTAAAACTTCAGATCAGCAGTTGAGAAAGGAACCCGCTCTGATACCACTTGTTGGGATCGGTTCAGAGGGTAGAGGGGGGGTGAATACACTCTGAAACTTTTCTTCTTCTTCTTCAAGATGATCAAGTGAGGTTTAGTTCACTTAATCTGTTTTCTCAACTTCTAAAACGGTTTGAACAACTTAAATAGTGCGGAAATAGTTCAGAGGTTTTAGTGATGCAAAGTTTATAATGCAATGTATGAGCAGAATGTAAGATAAATAGCAGTAAAGACTAAGGCACGATTTATGGAAGTTCGAAGGCTTAATCCTTCTACGTCTCCCCTTCTTCCACTTAGGAAGGAATTCACTAGAAGACTTTGGTTATTACAACGTCTTGTAATACACCCACTTCAGACTTAGGACTTATCCAATGCCTAATCCGAAACTCCTAGATTTACACAGATAAGATTCTCAGTTCTTATCAGACTGGTGGAAGCTTTCAGAGTAGCTTCAATTCTCTTCAACAATGAGTATAGTTGAGTTGAGCTTCTCAAACTGCAGAGCGGTCGAGAGGCTTGAAAACCCTAGGATGATCCTTGACGATCAGATATGTGAACTGTAGGCGAGGGTTTATTTGAGCAGCAAATGAATGATCTTGTAAGTGTGCTCAAGTATATCAGATGAGGACTTCTGATATTATTCAAGTGATTGAGTTGATTGAGATTTTTCTGAATTGCTTGTCTCTCTTTGTTGTCTACCCTTTTTTTTTTTGTTTTTTTTCTTGAGCAATCTTCCCTTTATATAGGTCAATCATCAACGTCTTTATTTTGAACGTTCTGATGCTGCATTGAATGCACATTTAATGCTCATAAATGCATTGATGATTCTGCATGAAGATCGTACACTGCAGACAACTTCCAGGGTCCAAAACTGGAATAAACGGTCGAATGCTTTATCTGTAGTCATTCTGTGTTTTTGCCATTTTGGTGCAACCTGTTGTCTCGATTGCAGGAGTCAACATATCTTCTGACACGCCGGTTCTGCTTTTAATAAAAGATCTTGCAAAGAACATCTTGTCACAGGTACTTGTCTTGAGATATCCTGATAAGCAGTTGGCATTCTACCTGTAGAGATATTTGTCCTCTGCTGGTTTGAATAACCAGTCGATAAGCTTGTGACTTCAACCGGTCGAGAGACAAAGGCGGTTGACAAGCTTCCGGTAGATAGATTTATCCTCTGCTGGTTTTGATAGCCAGTCGATAGGCTTGTGACTTCAGCCGGTCGAGAGCAAAGGCGGTTGACAAGCTTCCGGTAGAAGTTGTAGTAGATTCCTGAAATACAATGGTTGGCAGCACATTCCTATACAATGAGTTGTTGTTTGTTATCACCAAAATATCGGATTCAACAGAGGATGATCATGAATATGATACTTTTCATGAATATCATATAAATAATTTTGATTTAACCATATTCAAATCAGTTTATCAACTAAGAATTGTAATAATAATGAATGAATGGAACCAAATTGGAATTAAATCATTTATCTGTTACAAATGAATCAGATCTATAAACCGAAGTTCAGATCTATAAACCGAAGTTCCGCAACCTGGTATCAGAGCAGGTTTAAAACAGATTAATAATGCCTGGATTAACCTTAGACATTGAGATTAAAAACTTATTTGATAAAATAATCTTACTAAAAGATTTACGTCAAATAAATCAATTATGGAATAGAATAAAAGATCTCCAAACCTTTTATTTCAAAAATCATAAAAAAAAAACATTTTTCAATCAACTGGAAAATGATAATTAAAATTTCTAAAAATGAAGAAATTGATGACATAACAATATGTCATGTATAAAAATAATCTTTGTTATCGAAACTCGATCAACAAAAATAAAATAGTAAAAATAACAGTTTTTACTAAATGGAAAATGTATGAGAATACGAAAACAAATATCTTTAATTTATATTCTCAAAATATAAATTTTGATATTGAAAATTGTGAAAACAATCTGAAACATCTCAAAAATTGTCAATCTTCAATTGATAATTTCGAAGATGTTCAGAATCTACTAGAACAAATAGATTCAACAAAAGAGCTTTTAATAGCTCTAAGAAAATTAAGAAGTTCTATCATCTGTTAGAATGACGAAAGTAACAATTCCAAATTAAAACAGTCAGATTGATGAATCTGAAGAAAATCAAGGTATAATTTGAGTATTATATTTAATCAAAGTAAGTTTGCTGAAATACAGAAAACAGGATTTTCTAATTCAAAAACTAATTTAATAGATCAACCGGGAATATTAAGTAAGATTTCAAATTTTATTAATCCCAGAAAGAATCTAATTTATTATTCGATTCGTACAAAGAACGATCATCTAAAATAAATAACGAACTAATGTCTATTACTCTAAAGTTATTAACAACTCAAGATATTGAGACCATCATGACAAAAACCAGTGAAAAAGAACGATCTGAACTGAAATATGTTCACATCGGAGGAATTGAAATAATTGTATCAGCCCACTACCGAAAAGGAATAGATACACCAATTGAAATAACAGTTCGTGACAAAAGAATACGTAATTTTGAGGATTCCATCCTTGGAAAAATTGAAGGAAACTTATGTTACAAAAAGATGAAATTTTGTATTTATCCACAATACAATATATCTCTTTTTGATAAAAACATAAATGATGTTTTAACACTAGATTATTACTTTTATAGAAATAATCTTATATTAACAGGAAACCATTCAATCAATATAAACTATGTTTGTCGGTTTAGCAATAAGTAATAATTCTCAAACAGGAATAATTTCAACAAAACCAACTATTTCTGTTGAAAGAATGTTTGAAAATATTACAAGAATTGAACACCCTCGAAAGACATTTATTGAAGAAATAAATCCCTATAAAAGATGGAGTTCATATGACCTCCAAATCACAAAACATTCTGTACCAAGAAGATCATTATCATTTGCTAGAAATGATGAAGGTATTCTTGAGAAAATTGGAACCATGAAACAAAATATTCTTAAAATTAAACAAGCTATTGTTAATGAGTCAACCTCATCGTAATGACGTCCTTAATAAAATTAGAAAAAGATCTAGGAGATTTAGAAAATAACATTAATAAGATAAATCTAACAATACAAGAATTAGAGAAAAAATTCAAAGAATATATTGATTTAGCTACGACTAGATTAATAATAGAACAAAAAAAACATAGCAAAGAAATATTAAGCTATCTTAAGGAAGTTTTTCCAAAGGATAAAGGAAAAGGGAAAATAGAGGAAGAACCATTCAAAATTGAATCATGGTATAGAAATCCTCTCATTTATGGAAAAACTAAGTATGGAGATGTTTAGTGAAACTGATCAATCTGATTATGAACAAATAGGAATAAATACAGAAGAATTATATCATTTTCATCAGGAATCAGAATAATATAGAGATATGGATATTTCAGATTCAGAATCAGAAGATGATTCTAGACCACAATTAACTCTACGAATGAATGTAGGAAGCAGTGGTGGTGGAACCAAAACTGAAAACTTTGAGTATAACAGAGATCAATATTCTGGAACCTATAAAGATGTTAGAGATATACTTAGAGAATCAAAAACGTCAGGATTTGTAAAACAAAACATACTAGATCTAGGATGTTCTACTGCAAAAGAAAGAAAATCAAAGATAGATCATTGGGCAAATGAACTATCTGTACAAATTCAATTAACATCATTATTAGACAAAAGTGAGAATATCCAAATATTAACTCATGGAATGATAAAAATGACACTGGTAGGAGCAGTAAGAACTTGGGCTGAAAACCTAGTAATTACTAATCTACCACAAGAAATGGCAGGACATCAATATTTTGAACTATTCGTTGATGCTTTGTATCAAGAATTTTTAGGAGTTTCAAATAATGATGCTAATTTAGTAGCCAAAAACATAGAACAAAATAGAGCAATTTTTATCTTAAATAATATTAAATTATGCAATTTATGTTATCTAGAAGAATTTATTTGTGATTATGAAACAAATTATTATCAGTTATTAGATGCTGATAAAAAAAACATTATAAATTAAGTATCTTTAATAAGATACCTAATGTACCAATAAACAGTAAAGACGAATTTCTAGCCAGCTCATATGCTAAAACCTTAGGAGGAGTTATTAAATTTATCAAAGATCTAATAACATAAAGATGACATGAAGTAACATTAAATAAAAGAATTTTCAAATCTTACAGACAAAACAATAAACTTTGCTGTGACAAAATGGAATTCACAGTAAAAGAATATAATTGTAAAACAAACACGCCACACAAATATTTAAAACGACAAAAACAGAATAAACCTAATAAACCTTATAAATCATTTAATAGGAAATTTATTCCTTATAAGAAAAAGAAATTTAAAAATAATTTCTTCAAAAAACCTTATAGAAGAAAATTTTATAAAAAGTTTGATAACAAAAAACAATCTTGCCCGAAAGAAAAAGAAAAGAATTGCACATGTTGGTTGTGCAATGAGGAAGGACATTAGGCAAATGAATGTCCAAAACGAAATGAAAAGAAAAACAAAGTTAAACTTTTAGAAGAACTATATACTCTTGGATTTTATCCCGTAGAAACAATTGAATTTTCATCAAATGATGCAAATATTTATTATCTTGATGAATCAAGCGAATCAGATTTAGAATCCGATTCAACATTTGATGACTCAAGCTTAAAAATTGATTTAAAATAATCAATAGGTAATTGACAAAGCTTAAACCAATTCAAGGCTATTTCCCAAAATAAAATTTTGGAAGGGCTATTATTTTAAGGGCAACTTGTAGATAACTCCCTAAATCATACATAACTTTCAATTTACTCCCTATATTTTTCTTTCCAAAAATGCCCTTGTCGTTATTTTAATTATTATTATTTCTTAAATTATCAAATGTGGAATCGGATTCAAAATCTGATTCACTTAATTCATCAAGATAATAAATATTTTCATCGTCGGATGAAAATTCAATTGTTTCTACGGGATAGAATCCAATAGTATATATTTCTTCAAGAAGTTTAATTTTATTTTTCTTTTCGTTTCATTTTGGACATTCATTCGCATAATGTCCTTCTTCGTTGCACAATCAACATGTGCAATTCTTTCCTTTACCCTTTGGGCAAGGTGGTTTTTTATTATCAAACTTTTTATAAAATTTTCTTTTATAAGGTTTTCTGAAGAAATTCTTTTTAAATTTCTTTTTCTTATAGGGAATAAATTTCTTATTAAAAGATTTATAAGGTTTATTAAATTTATTCTGTTTCTGTCGTTTTAAATATTTGTGTGACATGTTTGTTTTGCAACCGTATTCTTTTACTGTGTATTTCATTTTGTCACAACAAAGTTTATTGTTTTGTTTGTAGGATTTAGAGATTCTTTTATTTAGTGTTACTTCATGACATTTCTTTGTTATTATGTCTTTGATGAATTTAATAGCTCCTCCTAAAGTTTTAGCATAAGGACTAGTTAAGAATTCATCTTTACTGTGTATAGGTATATTAGGTATCTTATTAAAGATACTTAGTTTATAATATTCCTTTTTATCAGCATCTATTAATTGATAATAGTTTGTTTCATAATCACAAATAAATTCTTCTAAGTAACATAAATTGCATAATTTAATATTATTTAATATAAAAATTGCTCTATTTTGTTCTATATTCTTAGTTACCAAATTAGCATCATTATTAGAAACTCCTAAAAATTCTTGGTACAAGGCATCAACAAATAGTTCGAAATATCGATGTCCTGTCATTCCTTGTGGTAGATTAGTAATTACTAGTTTTCAGCCCAAGTTCTTACTGCTCCTACCAGTGTCATTTTTATCATCCCATGAATTAAAACTTGAATATTCTCACTTTTGTCTAATAATGGTGTTAATTGAATTTGTACTGATAGTTCATTTGCCCAATGATCTATCTTTGATTTTCTTTCTTTGGTTGTTGAACAACCTAAATCTAAGATATTCTATTTCACAAATCCTGATGTTTTTGATTCTCTAAGAATATCTCTAACATCTTTATAAGATACAGAGTATTGGTCTCTGTTATATTTAAATTCTTCATCAGCTCTTCCACCACTACCTTCTACATTCATTCGTAGATTTAATCGTGGTCTAGAATCATCTTCAGATTCTGATTCTGAAATATCCATATCTCTGTATTGTTCTGAGTCCTGATGTGAATGATATAATTCTTCTGTATTTACTCCTATATGTTTAAAATCAGATGAGTCGGTTTCACTAAACATCTACATACTTATGTTTGCCATAACTAAGGGGATTTCTATACCATGATTCAATTTTGAATGGTGGTTCTTCTTCCATTTTTTTTTTCTTTATCTATTGGAAGAACTTCTTTAAGATAGTTTAATATTTCATTACTATGTCTTTTTTGTTCAATTATTAATCTAGTCGTTGCTAAATCAATATATTCTTCTAAATTTCTTTCTCCAGTATAAGCTTTTAAACATGCTCCCCAGTATTCATCTGAAGCGTCTGTTTCAATTATTATTATATCTTTATTTGAAGAAAAATATAATTCAGGAAGATTACTAATTATTTTCTTTTTAATAGTGTCTATGTAATTAGTATCTTCTTTTGACCATTTCTACTTATAGTCCTGTTTAAGTTTTACCTGAAGAGGTTTTCTGATTTCTGCAAGTTTCTTAATGTAATTTCCAGAATAAGTTAATAATCCTAAAAATCTTCTTAATTGATCTTTATCCTTGATTTCACTAGGAAAATCATGAATTTTCTTAAGTATATGCGGTTGTAAACAATGTTTTTCATCTTCTATTTGTAATCCTAAATAATTTATTTTTGTTTTGAATAATTGTGCTTTCTTTTCAGAAAGTATAATTCCATCTTTATGACAAATATCTAAAACTGTCATAAGATCTTTATAATGTTGATCTAATGTTTTTGAATAAATTAATATGTCATCTATATAAACACAACAAAAATCTATATATGATTTAAAAGATTCATCCATATATCTTTGAAAGATACCTGGTGCTTGTTTAAGTCCGAAAGGTAATACAGTTCATTGATACTGTCCTTTTGGACAACTGAATGTTGTAAGTAATTGTGTTTGTGGTTCTAGTTGAATTTGCCAGAATCCTGATTTACAATCTAAACTGGAAAAATATTTCATTTCTCCTATATAAGATAGTAAATCATTCTTATTTGGGATATAATATCCATCCATAATTGTTGCTTTATTCATCTTTCGATAATCAATTACCATTCTTTTCTTATCAGTATCTTTCTTACTGACATAAAAGGCCGGTGAAGAGTGTGGACTTTTACTAGGGATGATTATCTTAAGTTTTAATAATTCTTGAACTTTTTTTCAAATATTTTTACATCATCCATGTTACATTTTTTTGGTGCTTCACGGATTGTGATATTAAGGTCTTTGAGTTTTATTGAAGCAATGAATTGTTTTCTTTTCTTAATTTTGTCCTGAGGATTTTCAGAACAAATATCATGAAATTTCCTCATGATTTCTTTTTCAGGATTAATCGTTAAAATATTTTCTATTTTTAGTTCTATTGGATTTGTATTTCGTTTATGAAAATTCTTTGTAAATCCTTCATTTCCTACGCGAAATGCTGTTCGTATTTTGGGAATGTAAATCATTGATGATCCTTTGTTTAAAGTTATGTGATCTTCAAATTGTGTAAAGGGAAGATATTCTCTTAAAAAGTTATTTCCTATTATAATGTCCATTTCTGATTCTATTTGATATATAATGGGTATTACAAATTTTGTTTCTTCTATTTCTATTTTTAATTTTTTTGCTACTGTATTAAGCATGATTATTGATTCATCTCCTATTCGAACTTTTAATCCTTTATCATATTTCTTCCAATAATGATTTGGAAGTATATGATTGCTTTCTAAACACATACTTGCTCATGTATCAACATAAGCATATATATGATATGGTTTATGTTCTTTGATTTTAATTTGAATTTTTATATATATACTATTTGGATTAGTTTTGTTTTTATTATCCATTCTTCATTTTTTTTAAGAGATAAAGGTAAAATTGGTATTTAGAAACAAAAGTTTCTTTCTCTAGGGAGTTGAAAGTAAGTTTTATTCATGTAAAGATTTATAAATAAGTTATAAAGTGGTTTAGAAAATGATTGGTAATTAACCTTATTTTAAATAAAACTTAATTTGAGGCTATTATTTTAAATGGCCCCAGAAGCTCAGCCTTCCGTCAAGAGTGCTCCCCGCACGCCGACGCTGCGTTGAGAGTGCAGTTCACGCGCTCCCGCAGATCTCCATAGCCAGAAGCTCAACCAGCTCAAAATCGAATTCCATGGAAGAAGACCCATTTTCCAATTCGGATGATCCATCCGACTTCCATCGAGATCCGGATTCTTTGTTCTTCGACAGAGATCGCCACATTTGCTTTCTTGAGATGATGTATCAGCTGCTGCCTGCGCCCTACCAAGATCAAGACATCAATCGCCTCACTCTCGCATACTTTGTTGTTTCTGGTCTTCACATTCTCCGCGCCATCGATCGAGTATGCATCACCTTCCCCAACTATTTATTTCCCGTGATTCGAACGTTCTCTGATTCTATTTCATCATTGTGATGTCACTTTGAAATAATGGGGGACGCAAGAATTTCTGGGTTTTTTAGATATTGGAAGGAAAACTTCCTCGATGTTAGACAGGCTGAAAGCGTAGGCACTTATGAGCTTAGGTGATACTTTAGACTTTTAAATTTAGAATTTTTTTTATGATAGTCTTGGTCAGCTATATGAGTTAAAATAGCTATTTCTGAAATGAATTTTCTATGATTTGTTTTTTTTTTTTTTTTGCCTCTTAGGTTGATAAAGAAGTGGTTATAGATTGGGTTTTGTCTCTACAAGCTCTTCCAAAGAATGCGGGAAATTTGGAAAAGGGTAAGGCCATTACTTTTTCTTCCTCTTTTATAAGATTAAGGTTTTAGTTCAGAAGGTGAATTATGCTTACATGGAAATATGTACGATCACAGGACAATTTTACGGGTTTCATGGTTCCAGAAGCTCTCAATTTCAATCAAATAGTAATCGGCCATCAGAGCAGGTTATATGGATCCTGATTGGAAAAAGAAATGCCTAAAATTTTTAGTTTTGTTTTTGCAGTTTTTAACTGTTTTCGTGCATGCTCTCCAACTTTTCAGACGCAAATTCTGAATGGCAGTCACCTGGCAAGCACATACTGTGCGCTCGCCATATTGAAGATTGTTGGTTATAATTTGTCACTTATTGACTCTGAATCTTTATTGAAATCAATGAAAAACCTTCAACAGCCTGATGGATGGTACTATTATTCATGTTTACTCTTTCTTAAATCTTTTCAGTATCTCTCTCTGGTTTTTTTTTTTGTTGGTGGTGTATTTTATTAAAACTTTCTTTGGTTTTTGAAACCAATATCTCTCCTTTTTTGTTTTTCCAAAAGTTTTGCAATCCGAAATGTACATATGGTAGATCAGCCTAATGATAATATCTTGCATCACATATTCTGTCCTGATTTGTAGATTCAAGGTTGTTTGCATATATGGTTCATGAATTTTTCAGCGGTTGGGCATTTTGTTTTATATATTTTTTTTACTATTTCAAATATGTAATTAATCAATCATCTAACTTTAAGCAAAAGGTTGGTTGCATTAGGATATTATTCAGTATACAAAAAGTATGTGTGCACCTGTATAGGAAGAATGTGAGTCCGAAATTACCTATTTACCGTATTCTATGACAAGCGTAGGGTGAAAAAGCCATTTGGTGTTGAAAATACTGACTTACTGGGTTTCCTCGAGCATGCCTGTGAAGCGATTAAATCATTATTCTGTGAATCATAGTGAGAAGAAATCATGACTGGATATAAGCATTTCCCCATGTATCTGATCTTTCACTTTTTTTTATTTCTGATAAAGCTAAAAAAATGTTTGCGTAAATGTTATTCTCTTGATTTCTCGCCTATCACTTTCTTAGTGTTGCCTGAATGGTTGTCAGTCTATAATTTTGCGTGTGTTTAAGATTTGACTCGATGAACTAAAGTACCACCTCTCATGTGTGCCAGTTATATGCCCATTCATACTGGAGCCGAGAAAGATCTTAGATTTGTGTTTTGTGCAGGTATAGAAATAAATTTCTATTATTTTTCCAAGTTTCATTTCTATTGTTTGGAAATCAATACATTAGTTAATGTATCAGCGGCCATTTGTTCCATGTTGAAGAATTGGAGTGGCATGGATCGGGAAAAGGCTAAGGAGTATATTTTGAGCTGTCAGGTATATGAGCAAATTTTTTATAGCCCGCTATTTCTGTGTACCATATTTGATGACGACTGCAACTTTCTTTGCAAAGTCTTTGCATTTGTCTATATTTCGTGAACTTTATATTACCTACTGTATTTTATCTTTGATTATTTCGTTACTTTGCAGTCATATGATGGTGGTTTTGGACTCATTCCTGGTTCTGAATCACATGGTAAGTTGACAGAACTTTTTACTAAGTTGGTCAGTATAATTCTTGGGGAGTTCCTTTAGAGATTCTCTACTTTTTTGCCTTGGTCTTTGGTCTATTTATTTGTTTACGGGTCCTTATCCGGTTATCCCTTACTGCTGAGTGAGTCTTAGATGCTTATCACTGACTACGCTGCAGGAACTTGTTCTTTAGTGAGTGCGTTCACAATATTAATTTGTGATGTTTTACCAGCTTTTGTAGTTAGCATATCAATGAAGTATGCAGTATAAAACCCCACATCTTCCTTCTAAACAATGATGTTAAGGAAGTCTAACTCGACATTTCAAATCAGTTTAGCCAAACCATTGTTCTGCGTTTTTAATGATTCAATCTCCTAACTGAGGGTTAGGAGAGAAACATATGTTTTTTTAACACTACCCATGACTATTATTGCACAACGTAATGGACTCTTGATACTTTGCATGCATCCTAAACTTTGTATCAAGTAAATGCAATCAGCTCAATCCAGTACGTATCTATGCCAAGTCGCATCGCATGAAAGTTAATTCTTTGTTCATTTGTGCTTTGTGCCTGATTATTTCATCTAGTTATGTTCATTTTGTGGTTTTGTCACCTATCTTGACAATTAAAACCTAAGAACTAGCTCAAGTATTTCCTTCATCTGATGTAGAAATTTATTAATCCAATGTGGAACTCGTGTGGTGGAGAAGTAGAGATTCTGGAGACAATGCAACATTAGTGTAATGTCGGGAGAATATATTTCTTTCTTCAACCCAAAACTTACTGCAGAGTGAAAACTTTGTCAATCGTACTGTTAGGATCTAAATCTCCTAACACACTCAATTCTGCAAATAACAACTTAGGAAGGAAAGGCAGATTTACTAATAAGAAATATGAAATATAATCTGAGAAATATCCAGCCAAGGATCAAATCCTTTTACAAATAGAATGCATCCAATCTCCTTGCCCCTAGCGTAAGCTAGTAAGAACCCTAGCACAAGCTAGTAAGAACAAAATACAATAAACGTGAATCCCTCCAACTAACTATCTCCTCTCTGTTTATTCCTTCTGATGAATCTTACTATAAGGGCTTGGGCCTCTTTTGGGCCTGCTTGGTCTATTGGGCCTAACACGTACCCTTTTCTTTTTGCTGGGATCAGTACACATCTTATGTTTACTGGATCTGTATTGTAGTATCTAATTTTTCTTTGTTAGGCTCCTGTTTCTATTTTAGTTTACAGACTGTTTGTTCAAGAAATATGCACAGTCATTTGAAGTGTATGCCTGTGTTCTTGACTATATGCTAATTGCCTGAAAGATCATACAAAACTCAAATTCGAGTCTCCTCATTATTGCAGCAAAGTATTTTAACGCATTTGACACTGGTTATTTTAATATTTCATAGTAGGTTATACTGTGGTATTTCTATGAATGGTTGCTTCTTGCAAATTTCGTTACGCTCATGGATGAAATTTGATTTAGTGTCACAGGAGGTGCCACATACTGTGCCGTTGCATCTCTTCAACTGATGGGATTCATAGAAGAAGGGCTGATGTCTACAAATTCCACCTGTCACAATGTCAATGTGCCACTGCTTTTGAATTGGAGCTTGCAGGTTGGTGTTATGATCTATTTTATGTAAGATATCAATTTAGTTGGAAGGGAAAAAATTTGAAAAGCACACAACATTCCCACAACAATCAGCTTGTAAATCACAGAAGGTCAAGGAAGAACAAGAAATATTTTATATGTATTCTTAACTGAAATTCGACGCTGTATTTGTATCGGTTCACCCATGATTGGTTAATATCTTACCAGCTTGGCGTATGACTAATGTTAATTCTGTTTTTGGAACCATATAACCATTTCTGATTAATCAAGTAGCATAATCTATGTTTCTTAGTTGTGCTACCTAAAGAACATTCTAAGTCTTTTTTCACCTAACAATTTCCTTGTGATTTATCCTTTTCTCTATTCTACCATGGTTTACCGTTTTGCTCTATTCTACTATGGTTCGCCGTTTTGCATTGTTTTGAGGATCTGTTCTTGGTCATGTTATAGAGGCAGGCACTAGATGGTGGCTTTCAAGGTAGAATCAACAAACCAGCTGATACATGCTATGCCTTTTGGTGTGTTTCCTTTAACTTTTTGGTTTATTCGACTGCTTTGTTCTCGATAACTTTACCATACCATTTATCTCTGCAGGGTTGGAGGAGTTCTAAGGATCTTAGGTGCAGATAAGTTCATTAACGAAAATGCGTTACGGGAATTTTTATTGACTTGTCAATCTGAGGTGCTTGCAGATCTCCTTTTGTGAATTATATTTGTTCTCTCTGCATTAGAGTGTTGTTCCGGTTCGAATGTGCATGATCTTATGGATTTGTTTCAACTTAATTTTCTTCAGAATCATGCTTGTCCCATTTGGTAACACAGGATGGTTAGAACATATAAAATGTTATAGCAGCTCTCAGTTCTTTATTATTAGCGATGAAACAGAAGAGAAAATTTGTTCAACCTTCTCTCCGCACTTTTTATTTCACGTTTTATAGCTTGTTTATAGGGGTAAAATATTACTCTTAATTATTTTCCTTTGCCAGTATGGTGGTTTCAGCAAATTCCCTAGGTTGCTGCCGGATCTGTACCATTCTTATTATGGGTTTTGTGCATTTAGTCTGCTAAAGGAATCTGGCCTCAACTCCTTGTGTGTTGAACTGGGTATATCGGATATTGCTGCAATTGGACTCTGAGATTTCCGCCCGGTTCTTCTGATTCGTTTTCGGCCAGTTACTCAAAATATACCTAGGATTTGACATTAAAGGTTAAATGAGTTTGTAGTTGATCCAACTTAAGATATAATGCCAAATTTTGTGGTTTTAGATATGAGTTTATTGTTATGTCATCTCACTCCTTCAAGCTGCTCCTTTCAGTTCTATTCTCCTGATGGGAGATGAGCTTTATGAAGTGTTGCAAGCTTTTTGTACTTCACATATTTGAACTAGCGATTTAGTTTATGTTGTATCGGGAGAGTTACTCTGTCAAGTGTGCACCCTACCTCGTAGGAGCATGTAGGGCTCAATGGTCGAGGTAAATGGAAAATATGTCTAACATTGTGACTTGGATCTATGTAATGCTCTATATTCTCTACTGATATCAGAGCTTTTGATCTCTTCGCTATGTTATCAACTTACTTGCCTAAAATATCTCATTTGCTTACATATTTATCTTCAAATGTGAGATTGGTGTATTTATTTCTAATTTGTACTTGTTTTATTACAAACATGTTATTTAGTTACAAAAACTAATTTGAGGACGATGTGATTGGTAAATTTTGTGAGACATCTCTTGATTGAGTTATTGTGATAAAATATATTTTTTTATGTCAAAAATATTAATTTTTTTATTATTTTAATGCGTAAGACATATCATGAGACGCGTGCTCTTATGTTTACTTCCAACTGTTCAGTTCAAGTTTTTGCCTCCCATGTGATTTTTTTCCCATCTGATTTTGCTGTATCGATTTTATTTTATTTTTTAAATTGCCAAAGTCTTAGGTAATGTTCCAAAAAACGCTAGGCAGTAGGTGGACGACGACTGACCGGCTAGTGCCTAGCCGCCTAGGCAATCGCATATCGATTTTATTTTATTTTTAAATTGCCTAAGTCTCAGGCAATATTGCGTTAGGTGGACGGCGACTCATCAGCTAGTGCCTAGCCGCCTAGGCGATCGTCTAGATGGGGCCTATACGATTTTTTTTAAGCCCGGTTTTTTTTAAAACTTAAATAATAAATTTCATGGGATATTCATGAGTTTTACTATAAAATATAATTTTTACGTCTTTCGAATTTCAGTTTTTTTACGAAATTCTCGTAAAATTTTAATAATAACAATAATATCAACAACATATATAACAATAATATCAACACCATATCTATCTATTACATATATAAATATGCGAGTTCAATTATGAATTTACATGGTTACAATTTTTATTATTATATAATCAATGTGTTTTTTTTAATTATTTATTCATTTGACTTTTCAATTAATTCATTTATTTCAAATTTATACTATTTACTTTTTCAAATAAAAAAGTAAAAATCATTTTACTTTTTTTAACATCTTTTTTTAACATGTGTTTTAATTTATTTTATATTCGATTATATAATATTTCTCCTATGAAAATTGTGAATTTACATGGTTATCCTTTTTATTATTATATAATCAATATGTTTTTTTTTATTATTTATTCATTTGACTCTTCAATTAACTTATTTATTTCAAATTTATACTATTCACTTTTTCAAATAAAAAAGTAAAAATCCTATTACTCTTTTTAACATCTTTTTTTACCATGTGTTTTAATTTATTTTATATTCGATTATATAATATTTTTCCTATGAAAATGTACATGGTTACCCTTTTCATTATTATATAATAAATTTGTTTTTTTAATTATTTATTCATTTGACTCTTCAATTAACTCATTTATTTCAATATTATACCATTCACTTTTTCAAAAAAGATCTATTATCTATTACATCTATAAATATGTGAGTTCAATTGTGAATTTACATGGTTACCCTTTTCATTATTATATAATCAATGTGTTTTTTTTTAATTATTTATTCATTTGACTTTTCAATTCACTCATTTATTTCAAATTTATACTATTCACTTTTTCAAATCTATTACATCTATAAATATGTGAGTTCAATTGTGAATTTACATGGTTACCCTTTTCATTATTATATAATCAATGTGTTTTTTTTAATTATTTATTCATTTGACTCTTCAATTCACTCATTTATTTCAAATTTATACTATTCACTTTTTCAAATAAAAAAAGTAAAAATACTATTACTATTTTTAACATCTTTTTTTACCATGTGTTCTAATTTATTTTATATTCGATTATATAATATTTCTCCTATGAACAAGTACATGGTTACCCTTTTCATTATTATATAATCAATTTGTTTTATAAATTATTTATTCATTTGACTCTTCAATTAACTCATTTATTTCAAAATTATACCATTCACTTTTTCAAATAAAATCTATTATATATCTATTATCTATTATCTATTACATATATAAATATGTGAGTTCAATTGTGAATTTACATGGTTACCCTTTTTATTATTATATAATCAATGTGTTTTTTTAATTATTTATTCATTTGACTCTTCAATTAACTTCAATTGTGAATTTACATGGTTACCATTTTCATTATTATATAATCAATGTGTTTTTTTAATTATTTATTCATTTGAATCTTCAATTAACTCATTTATTTCAAATTTATACTATTCACTTTTTCAAATAAAAAAGTAAAAATACTATTACTATTTTTAACATCTTTTTTTACCATGTGTTCTAATTTATTTTATATTTGATTATATAATATTTCTTCTATGAACAAGTACATAGTTATCCTTTCATTATTATATAATAAATTTGTTTTTTAATTATTTATTCATTTGACTCTTCAATTAACTCGTTTATTTCAAAATTATACCATTCAGTTTTTCAAATAAAATCTATTATCTATTACATATATAAATATGTGAGTTCTATTGTGAATTTACATGGTTACCCTTTTCATTATTATATAATCAATGTGTTTTTTTTAATTATTTATTTATTTGACTCTTCAATCAACTCATTTATTTCAAATTTATAATATTCACTTTTTCAAATAAAAAAGTAAAAATCCTATTACTATTTTTAACATCTTTTTTACCATTGTTCTAATTTATTTTATATTCGATTATATAATATTTCTCCTATGAACAAGTACATGGTTACCCTTTTCATTATTATATAATAAATTTGTTTTTTTAATTATTTATTCATTTGACTCTTCAATTAACTCATTTATTTCAAAATTATACCATTCACTTTTTCAAATAAAATATATTTATTACATATATAAATATGTGAGGTTCAATTGTGAATTTACATGGTTACCCTTTTCATTATTATATAATCAATGTGTTTATTTTAATTATTTATTCATTTGACTCTTCAATTAACTCATTTATTTCAAATTTATACTATTCACTTTTTCAAATAAAAAAGTAAAAATACTATTACTATTTTTAACATCTTTTTTTTACCACGTGTTCTAATTTATTTTATATTCGATTATATAATATTTCTCCTATGAACAAGTACATGGTTACCCTTTTCATTATTATATAATCAATTTGTTTTATAAATTATTTATTCATTTGACTCTTCAATTAACTCATTTATTTCAAAATTATACCATTCACTTTTTCAAATAATAAAGTAAAAATACTATTACTATTTTTAACATCTTTTTTTTTATTTTATTCGATTTATTTTATTTGATTATATAATCAATGTGTTTTTTTAATTATTTATTCATTTGACTCTTCAATTAACTTCAATTGTGAATTTACATGGTTACCCTTTTCATTATTATATAATCAATGTGTTTTTTTAATTATTTATTCATTTGAATCTTCAATTAACTCATTTATTTCAAATTTATACTATTCACTTTTTCAAATAAAAAAGTAAAAATACTATTACTATTTTTAACATCTTTTTTTACCATGTGTTCTAATTTATTTTATATTTGATTATATAATATTTCTTCTATGAACAAGTACATAGTTATCCTTTCATTATTATATAATAAATTTGTTTTTTAATTATTTATTCATTTGACTCTTCAATTAACTCGTTTATTTCAAAATTATACCATTCAGTTTTTCAAATAAAATCTATTATCTATTACATATATAAATATGTGAGTTCTATTGTGAATTTACATGGTTACCCTTTTCATTATTATAATCAATGTGTTTTTTTTAATTATTTATTTATTTGACTCTTCAATCAACTCATTTATTTCAAATTTATAATATTCACTTTTTCAAATAAAAAAGTAAAAATCCTATTACTATTTTTAACATCTTTTTTACCATTGTTCTAATTTATTTTATATTCGATTATATAATATTTCTCCTATGAACAAGTACATGGTTACCCTTTTCATTATTATATAATAAATTTGTTTTTTTAATTATTTATTCATTTGACTCTTCAATTAACTCATTTATTTCAAAATTATACCATTCACTTTTTCAAATAAAATATATTTATTACATATATAAATATGTGAGTTCAATTGTGAATTTACATGGTTACCCTTTTCATTATTATATAATCAATGTGTTTATTTTAATTATTTATTCATTTGACTCTTCAATTAACTCATTTATTTCAAATTTATACTATTCACTTTTTCAAATAAAAAAGTAAAAATACTATTACTATTTTTAACATCTTTTTTTTACCACGTGTTCTAATTTATTTTATATTCGATTATATAATATTTCTCCTATGAACAAGTACATGGTTACCCTTTTCATTATTATATAATCAATTTGTTTTATAAATTATTTATTCATTTGACTCTTCAATTAACTCATTTATTTCAAAATTATACCATTCACTTTTTCAAATAATAAAGTAAAAATACTATTACTATTTTTAACATCTTTTTTTTATCATGCGTTCAAATTTATTTTATTTGATTATATAATCAATGTGTTTTTTTAATTATTTATTCATTTGACTCTTCAATTAACTTCAATTGTGAATTTACATGGTTACCCTTTTCATTATTATATAATCAATGTGTTTTTTTAATTATTTATTCATTTGAATCTTCAATTAACTCATTTATTTCAAATTTATACTATTCACTTTTTCAAATAAAAAAGTAAAAATACTATTACTATTTTTAACATCTTTTTTTACCATGTGTTCTAATTTATTTTATATTTGATTATATAATATTTCTTCTATGAACAAGTACATAGTTATCCTTTCATTATTATATAATAAATTTGTTTTTTAATTATTTATTCATTTGACTCTTCAATTAACTCGTTTATTTCAAAATTATACCATTCAGTTTTTCAAATAAAATCTATTATCTATTACATATATAAATATGTGAGTTCTATTGTGAATTTACATGGTTACCCTTTTCATTATTATATAATCAATGTGTTTTTTTTAATTATTTATTTATTTGACTCTTCAATCAACTCATTTATTTCAAATTTATAATATTCACTTTTTCAAATAAAAAAGTAAAAATCCTATTACTATTTTTAACATCTTTTTTACCATTGTTCTAATTTATTTTATATTCGATTATATAATATTTCTCCTATGAACAAGTACATGGTTACCCTTTTCATTATTATATAATAAATTTGTTTTTTTAATTATTTATTCATTTGACTCTTCAATTAACTCATTTATTTCAAAATTATACCATTCACTTTTTCAAATAAAATATATTTATTACATATATAAATATGTGAGTTCAATTGTGAATTTACATGGTTACCCTTTTCATTATTATATAATCAATGTGTTTATTTTAATTATTTATTCATTTGACTCTTCAATTAACTCATTTATTTCAAATTTATACTATTCACTTTTTCAAATAAAAAAGTAAAAATACTATTACTATTTTTAACATCTTTTTTTTACCACGTGTTCTAATTTATTTTATATTCGATTATATAATATTTCTCCTATGAACAAGTACATGGTTACCCTTTTCATTATTATATAATCAATTTGTTTTATAAATTATTTATTCATTTGACTCTTCAATTAACTCATTTATTTCAAAATTATACCATTCACTTTTTCAAATAATAAAGTAAAAATACTATTACTATTTTTAACATCTTTTTTTTATCATGCGTTCAAATTTATTTTATTTGATTATATAATATTTCACCTATGAACAATTAAGTGGAATACTAATAATAATAATTCATTATTATATAATCAATGTGTTATCAAACGAACATGTTTTAGCAAGAAGAGCATTTGCTACAATATCAACAAGAAGTTTGTACTCCATCTTTATGTCTTTCTTCGTGCATGATGATTTGATAAGAACATTTATTATGGAGTCTATCGACTTTATTTCTTCTCGAAGTTTTCCAGAAATTTGGGAGAAGTAAGTGAGTCCAGGTGAGGGCAGAGCAAACCCCTAGGTGAATGAATCCTTCGTGATGGAGACTGAACCCCATCGATAGAGTTTTATACTATATCATTTGTGACATTCACGGCTTGAAAAAATTTGGGCAATGCCTGCTTATAGCCTTATAGATCTGGTTGCAAAAACTAAGAAATTTTCACAGTCCAGATGCTTATAGAGATCGGAACATCTATATATATAAATAATTATAAGTCAGTTGACATAGGTCAATATGAAGTGAAAAGCAGTCGATACGAGTTGACATTTCTTCAAAATAAGTCAAACTCAGTGTACTCGATTGATATCAGTCGATATATATAAACTAAAAATCAGTCAAAACCAATAAAAAATCAGTCTATGTGAACTAAAAATATTCAAATATCAGTCCATATGAATTGGAAATCAGTCCATATGACTCCTCATGTATACTTGAAATAGGTTGGTCATATGTGTGTGTGTGTATACACACACTAGGAAGGTAGTTCATAACTCATAAACAGTGTGAAAGTCGACTTGAAGAATGTTTTGGGCGATTGGAGACATGGTTGCAACATAAATTTGTGAAACGAAAAACATGAAAGACTTAAACCAGATAGAAAATTTGTAAGAACAAAAATTCCAAATGCGGTGAAGAACAACAAGAATAAGAGATTGAGTTAAAAATATTTAGTATATATACAGTCTCTTAGATAAACTCGGTGGTCCACGTGAAATACATTTAAAATTTTAAAAGTTAAAGGGCGGTTTAAAAAAAGTAGTAAAAAATAGTGCATAAATGAAAATAAATAAAATTTAAAAAGAGTAACTAATTTTGACAATTTCATTGTGCATTAATATTTTCAAAGTGAATGTTAATTAATTCGAAACTATTGGATAAGATTAGACTAAGTTTTAAAAAGTTAAAATGTACCAACTTGATTTCAAAATTGAATTGTATCAGCTTGAGTTCAAAATCGAGTTGTACCAGCTTGAGTTTCAGACTGAGCTATACTAGATGGAATTTCAAAATTAGGCTAACAATTATCTTATCAGTTCCAATTTTCATTTTTCCTGAGTCATTGCGTAATCAATTTAAATCAACTAAACCAATAAGTATGCAAACTTAGCTAAGGTAGTGGATTAGTTAAGATGTTTGCCACTTGTTGATCAGTTGAAATATATTCAAGCTGAAATTCATTCTTCATAACACGATCTCAAATAAAGTGATGTCTGATTTCAATATGTTTTGTTCTGGAAATTTTTTAGCCGTATCAACCTTGCTCAGATTTTTTTATAAAAAATAATACTTTTGACCTAGAAATTAATATTTTTTTATGGGTGTCTCAAACAAGAATTTCCTCTCACAAAATTGATTCGTAAGATCGTCTGTCTCATAGGAGTTTTTGTGTTAATTTTTTTCTTTTTTTAATTACTCCAACATATGTTTTTCACGTGCAATGAACGTGCCTCAATTTCTATTATATTAATATATATCAAGTCTTCATATGTAATATGAGATCTAATTTTTTGCTTGACTTTTTTTCTGCGCTTATTCGTTCCTTTTGTGTTTGTTTTTTACGTCGCTTATTTTTTTTAGTTTTTGATTTTAAACTTTTTTAATGAAAATAACCGTCTAGGCGGATTTCTGCCAGCATAGGCGGCGTCCAAGCCTAAGCAGGAGATTAGGCGGGCTATTAGGCGGATGATGTTTAGAGGCATAGTCTAACAAAAAAGAGGTTGTTGGGCAACAGTCTACCGCCTAAGCGGGACGAGGCATGGCATAGTCTGACAAGAAAGCGGACGTTGGGCTAGCAACAGTCTACCGTCTAAGCGGGTCTTGGCACCACTTTTTAAAACAATCGTCTCAGGTATTTAATTAGGCGTAAAGTTGTCATCATCACATCTTAACTTTCGTTGGGGCCCAGTACCTTTAAATCCTTTTGATGAATGACGACACATGGTTCCAACGAAAAGGAGAGCACCACGGTACTTTTTTAGTAATTTGAGAATATGATGTTAAATATATATTAAAAAAACATGTGTAAATTGTAACCTTCATATAAATTAAAAATGTAAAGACTTTTAGATATGGTTTTATAGATCTATTTTGCGAGATATATAGACTATATTTGTGAGACATGTTTCTTTTTATATAAAAAATAATATTTTTTTTAAAATTGAGTCGAATAAGAAATATTTGTCAATAAATTATTCTTTTAGACGATTTTGTGAAATTTAAAATAATTAAAACTCTATATTTTAACAAATAGGCTTGTTTTGCCCAATTTATAAGGCCAATTTATAGTTGATTTACATTAACATTTATCATCCATGGGCATGGAGCCCACACAAAATAATGTGTGGGCTTCGTGCTCATGGATGGTCAAAAGATCCACCTAGACCGTTGGATCATAGGCTCATAGCATTGACCCAATTTATACTGGGTTTTTTTGTCTGATTAAAACAAACAAACAAACAAAATAATCTAAATATCCCTTAATTTTATTTTTATCTAAGGAATTTTATGTTGTTTGGGGTTTTCCCCGATGCCTAATAATTCACAAGTCGAAGTAAACAAACATATTTTTGTATGTGTGGTTTTGTGGCATAAATTTCAAAAACAATGGGCTTCACAGGTTATGCAAAATAGACAGAGAAGACACACATGCGATGGCAAAGCTAATGCGACAACCAAATGATTGTTTAAGAAGGTGCATGCACGAATCAATCACGGGCACCCATTTTCCTTCTTCTTTGTTCAGAAAAAGGGCAAAATCGTCTCTTTCAAAAAATAACTTACTTTTACTATATATATATTTTAAAAAATATTAACTTATGATTGAAACAATTTTCACTAGCCTAAATCATGAATTTTTATTTAAAATATTTCATTGTCGATTAGGTCCCACGAATCCATCTTTCTTGGATCTTGCCAACACAAGTGATGAAAACATATTATGTCACAAATCTAATTTTGTGATCCCTTTTGGTTTTACAGATTGCAATGGATATCATAAATAATAATGAGAGGTTATCGTCACAAATACTTCTAGAAGCACAAATTACACATACACAAAATACAAGTTTACACCTACACAAAATGCATCTACGCATTCCTGCTCTTTAATAAAGTAGCGAAGCCAACCATTTGCCATGCTTCTTCTTCTTCCTAGCTGTCCCATTTATTCCATGGCGCAAGTAGTCTCTTAAATACACTTCCTCACATCGCATTTATACTAATAAAATGAAAAGACAAAAGTAAAAGAACTAAAAAGTTTAATACGAGGCAGAAATTTGTTCCTTCTACCAAAAACTATAGTTTACGCTAAAGTTACTTGAATCATACAACCATCTGCTAGAATCTCAGTATTTGCACCAATTTGTAACTCGTTAGAATGGAACATACGAAATCTAGTGTTGCAACTCTGACTGAAGAAGCCAGATTAAGCAACAAAGAAGAGCATAAACAGTAGAATGGACCCAAAAATTTAGTCCATTTAAGAACTTCGTGTTAACACTTATACTTCCAAAATTTATATACATAATTTGAATTAACAACTAGCCCTGCTTGCTGCTGTTGCGCTTCATATTTCTTGATCATTAGCAACAATTATAGTGATGAAAGATCCATTTTCCTCATCTTTGTGGCACACTGAAGATGAACCAACAGACTGTTGACCCTTTTCGATTTCTCCCAACAATTTGCCTCTACGAACGAGTTTTTCCTCAGCATCCCTCAAGAACTTGAACTTGGGAGGTGGGGAAGCTCTCAACTTGTTGAAAGCCGCATCGCTTTTCGACTCGAAAAATGGGCCAAAAGTGTGCTGATCGTAGGTGTTTGATGGGGTCAAGGGAGGGGTGAAGTAGGGGGAAGAGGCAATAGGGGTCAAGAATGGGGTCTCCAAGATGTGAAGGAAATCGCCCAAACTCGCTCTGCTCGTCGAATTCTTGCTGTTCCTGATGATCCCATCTTCGGATTCCAAGTCCTCTTTCGTTTCTTCTGCGATTGTGAAGAGAAATCTCGGCGGGCCTGAGAAATTCTCCAAGCTTCCTTCACCAAAAGGGGCGAAACCAACGAAATCTTTGCTGGGATTTGCTTGTGGCTCGTGCACAAGAATGGAGGAAGAGCACAATTCTTGAGTTGGCTTGATCCAACAGCAAAGCATGTAAGAGGAGGAGGAGGAGCTTTTTCTTGGTGGGATTTGGTTACCATTAAGCCTCCTCCTTTTCCACCATAGGAGATAGTAGAGCTCCCCCATTAAAGCAACTAAAAGACACCCAAAAACCAGGCTCAAACCGAGCCCCACTCCACTCAAGGATTTCATGATCTTCAGATAAGGCTATGAGTTTATGGCACCATTTCTTGAAAAATCAAAATAAAAAATCCAACTTTTGGAAAAGGGAAGAGAATCTTTACTTGGAAGTTGATTTGCATCAATCACCCCATTCTCTTGAATCCAAGCCAGAAGTTGAGGAGTGAAAGATTCTGAGATGGAGTCAAGAAGCAGTACTGATTTTGCAGCTTTCTGATTAAAAACAATGGGCTGAAAAAGCAAGAAAGTGTCACTAAAAGAGAGAAAAATTATCAATTTGATGAAATCATAAACGAGAATGACTCTTATTTCATGTGGACGGCCTTGTGTCTGATAGGACCGCAATATCTTGTCACCACAAGCCACTAAATACTTCAAACCGTGCTCTTTAACTGTACTACCTCAAAAATTTTGTTTTAAGGAAAAAGTTTAATAATATTGGAAATTCCAAAGCATGTATATATTTGTTTACAAATGATACAATCTCAGATACCGTGTCACAAAATTTGACATCTATAGATGGAGTGAAAAAATAGCACAAAATATGGTATCTCAACTGTTTCACAAAACGTTACATCTGTTGATTGTTAAAAGTAATATTTTTGAGAAAAAAATTAACACAAAAACTCTTGTTGTAGGGCAATTTTGTGAGACAATTTTTAGGGATGTTAAAACTCAATCCAATCCGTCAACCCGACACGAATCGACCCAAAAAATATTAGGTTTTGGTTGGGGGTTTTTGGGTTTGATTGAATCGGGTTGACCTGAAAGCTAACTCGAAAAAATTAATCGGGTTCGGATTGGGTTAGTTGACCCCAAATGACCCGAAACTTTTAATTATTATAATTTTTATATAAAATTAAGATAGATTTACTACATTTTTATACGTTTTATGTTTGAAAAAAATTATTGTATATTGATATAATAGATTTTCGTCATTTAATGTTTATTTTGTTCAATTTTTATTTTTAGAAATAATTTTTTATTTTTTGTAATAAGTATACTTTAAATTTTCTACAACTAAAAGTTCAAATTTAAATTATATATAAACTTAGATTTTGTTATTATATGATTAAATTAAATATTAATATTATTATTGTGTGTTTTGAATTTTTATTTAATAATTTTATTAAAAAATAAAAAAAATAAAATCGGGTTGGTTCGGATTGATCGGGTTAGGCGGGTTAGCCGCGTTTGGGTTCGGGTTGGGCATTTTCGGGTTGGTTCGGGTTCAGGTTGATGAATTTTTTAAAATTATTTTTGTCAACCCAACCTGAATCCACCCGACCCACCCGAATTGACATCCCTTCAGATTTTAGACCCAACTCAACCCGTGAAAAAATATTTTTCATTATAGATATAGATCAGTCACTATCAGGTGTCAAATTTTGTGTGAAAGATTTCCTAACCGACAGAAGCAAATAATGAGAAAGTATTACTTTTTATATCAAAATATTACTTTTCCTTCTGTATACTGATCAAATTATTTTGTAAGACCATCGCCAGATATATCTAAATATTTAGATTTGTCATTTGAATGCCGAAAAGATAACTGACGATATCTCCAAGTCATTTTAAAAAATTAATATATGCAGTGTAAACAGGAAATTGGACATAAATTCCTAATCACAAACTCCACTTTAAGTTCAGTTCCCATGTCATACATTCTTTTTCTGCACTCCCTGATGTACCAGAAACTTATTTTCAACTCCCTGTTTCACATATTTAATCTTTTTAACCATTAATTCTTATTTTTTCTAATTATTAGCCCTAATTTCCTTCCCTTTGTTCTCCAACCCACTCTCGCCTCTTTCTTCTCCAACCCATGCTTTCTTCTTCTCTTAACTTGAGAACTCACGGGAGAAAAACCACGGCCTAAGAAACCCACTCACCTACAACACGACCCGCGAAGGTTTCGAAGAGGGCGATGACAAGGGACGAGTCGAAGCAACACAGGAGACGAAGGCAGTGAGTTTCTTTCTCCAAGTTTGATATTTTGGTCGATTTTTCCAATTGTTTCTGCGATTTTGTGCTTGATTGTGCTGGATATATTTTATAGAAGTCGATTTATTTATTTTTTGAAGCGAAAAGTCGATTTATTTTTAATTATATAATTTTGTTATTTTTAAGCTTAAACATATAGATGATCAGGATACCAAAGTATATAAGGCCGTGTAATTCTTCTCCATTTATATTCTGATTCATTTTTTTGAATCAATAAAACATAAGTTTTTGTCTCTGTTCGTCACCTTTCTGCTGTTTTTTTTAAATTTAGAGGCATTTTCTTAAAAGGTCTATAGCAAGGTAGTATATTGAATTTTGGTAGTATTTCTGTTTCGTTCTCTTTGTTCTTTGCTCTCTGTTCTTCGCACACTTTAATATATTGTTTTATTTTGTGTCTTTTTATTATTGATTTATGGTAGTTTATTAGATAGTTTTATTTTGTGTTTTTTTTATGGTAATTTATTTTGTGTCTTTTTGTCGATTTTTTTGGATTTGTATGTCCATTTGCAGCTG